>NW_026055819.1:0-83848 GCF_023758015.1 Alternaria viburni
CTTAATTACGTAAGCAATTAGATTTACTAGAAATTTTTCTAATTTGTTAAGAAATAATAATAAGTGCAATCTTAACAAAGCTTAATAATAAAAAGATAATAATAACTAAGTTATTATAATCTTTACATTAATAAAATAGCTTATTACTTTTTCTTTCTTAAAAAAAAAAAATAAGTTATATTATTTTTATTAATATAGATAAAGAAAAGATACTTTTTATCTAAAAATTATTTTATAGACCTATAGTAGCTTTTAAAGCCTTTCTCTTATTCTTAAGAATATAAAATAAAATTATAATAAAAATTTATAAAGTATCTATTTATAGTATCTATTAAAACAGTATTTTTAGGTATAGAAGAATTTACTTCTTCTATCTTTTATAACTTCTTTTAGAACTTTAATAGATTTTAGAAACTTTACTAGAATCTTTATATTATTTATATAAGCTTTATTTACTTTTTATTTTTAGGTAGTATACTAGATTAGTTTTTAAAAGTATAATATATAACTTTATATTAATCTATTATAAAATACTAGAAGAGTCTATATTATAATTTAGTATAGTCTTCTACTCTATTATCTTTAAACCTAGAACTAGACTTATTAAATAATTATATCTAGCTATTCTTAGATATTATAGGTTATTTATACTTTAATTATATTACTACGTAGTAAGAAAAATACTACTTTAGAAACTAGTTATATAAATTTCAAAAGAGTTTTAATCTAAAGTTAGTAGATTATATATAGTTTATAAGCTATATATTATAGTTTAATTTTAAAGTTCTTTTTTATAACTTATATCTACTATATATAACTATAGTTCTTACTATTATCTACTTTTACTAACTATATTATAGTACTTTAAAAAGCTACTAGCTTATAATAACTCTATATTAACTATTATATAACTTAAAGTTTTTTTAAATTTTTTTTTAATACTAACAAACTTTAAATAGAAATAGAATTTTAGTACTAATCTATTTTCTTCTTCTACTATCTATAACTATCTTCTTTTTCTTTTATAAAATCTCTCTTTTTAATAAGTAAAATTTAGAATAGAATTTAAATTCTCTATATTAATAGGCTACCTAACTTTATTTATAGAAAAGAAGGTATAGATATTCTTTATAGAATATAATAATATTTTTTTTCTCTTTATAATATAAGTTTAAAACTAATAAGTAGCTTAGCTAAGCTAAAAGTAATTAAGTCTATAAAAATAACTTATATAAATAATATACTATATTTCTTTACTAAAAGCTAGTATATAACATTTAGAAAGACTTAGTTTAGTTATATATATATACACTATAGATTAATAAATTAAAATTAATAGGTATAGAAGCTATAAAAACTATTATATAAATTCTAATAGTATTAGTAAAGTAAGCTATTACTTTATTAGATATACTACTATAGAAATATAAGTATAACGTAGTTAAGTAATATAGTATATTATTATTATATTAGTATATTCTCTAAATACCTTACTTTATTATATATTAAGTAAGCTATAGATATATTAATAAGAAATTTCTATTTAATAACTATAAAGTATTTAAAATTACTATTATAAAAGATCTAAAGCTATTAATTAAAGCTATTTTACGTAAGACTACAAAGAAATATTATTATAGTAGTATTTAAGTATATAAACAAAGCTTTAAGAAGATTATATACTAATATTAATAATAACTAATAAAATTAATATTAACTTATAATCTCTTAAGAATTTTAGTTATCTTTAATAGCATTAATATTTTAGAGATACTTTTACTTTATATTAAATTAGAAAAAGACTTTCTATATTCTTCTTAAATTTTTATAAGATTTTTAATTTAAAAAAATCTAAAGTATAGAGTTTTCTACAATATCTAGTAAATATAGAATATTATATTAATACTCTAGTATTAGAGTAATTCTTTCTACTATTTGTTATAATTTTATTTAAATCTAATAACTTATTTCTTTACTTCTTATAGTAATATATATTATAACATTACGCCTACTAAAGCCTTTCTTATAATTATTATTTACTACTACTACTACTACTACTACTACTACTACTACTACTACTACTACTACTACTACTACTACTACTACTACTACTACTACTACTACTACTACTACTACTACTACTACTACTACTACTACTACTACTACTACTACTACTACTACTACTACTACTATCTTTAATAATAGAAGCTAGCTTCTCTTAGTATAGCTACTATCTACTTAATATTTCTTTTATTAAATAACAAATTTAGAAAGACTTTCTTTTTCTCTTTTATTTTAATCTTAAACTTAAGCTTCTATAGTAAGTTTTTTAGCCTATTATATTAGTAATTAATATAGTATTCTGTAAGCGCTATATCTTTATAGTTAAGTTTACTTACTTTTAAAAGAAACTTATATTCTAGTAGTATTATTTTAAAAGCCTACTAAGTAGTTACTTAAAACTAAACTAATTTATAATTATAATAGTTATTAAAGTTACTTAAACTAGTATTTTAAAAAGCTTTAAACTTATTTTAAATTATCTTAAAAGTATAGAAAAAGCGTAGTAGAAAGAGCTTCTTCTATATAAATAGCTTTAAAGCTTTAATACTATTTTTTAGTAAGTATATAAGTATATAGATAAAGTTTTAGAAAGTAGATTATATATAAATATAGAAGTAACTATTAAAAGTAGCTATTTAAAAATTTTAAAGTTAGTAAAAGTAGTATATTAAAATAAAGTACTAACTTAAAGTTCTAAGTAATAGAGTATAAAAAAAAGAAGTAGAGATTAGAATAGTAGTATTTTAATATAAGGTGCGTTTATAAACAATTCTCTTACTACTATAACTAAATTCTATAGCTTTAGTTATACTTTTAGATTAAAAAGAGCTTATAGAGTTTTATAGTTTTTATTATAGAGGTATTTTCTAGTAATCTAAGAATTTTTTTATTTATAGCTTATTTCTAAGCTAAAAAGCCTAAGACTATTAGTTAAGCCTCTTATAACCTATAGATAGGTAGAGAGCTTTCTTTTTTATAGATTTACTTATAGAAAAAAAGATTTAAGCTAAAAATATTTATATATTTAATAAGATTTATCTAATAGAAATATCTTTTCTATTTATTTAAAAGGTATATTACTTAATAAGTTTTAAGTATACTTTTATTACTTTTAGTTTACTTTTTAACTACTTTAGTTTAAGAATAGTAACTATTTAAAACTTACTAAAAGACCTAAAAGTTCTAATACCTTTAAAAGTAGTAGTACTAGAAATTAAAGTTCTATTATACTTAAAGACTTATTCTTAGAGGTAAATTAAATTTTATTTATATTTCTAATAAAGTTTATATAAAAGTTCTTATTAATTTAAACTAGTAGTACTTAGCTATAAGTAATACTACTTAAAATTAGATCTTTTCTCTTAAGAAAGATTATTTCTTTATTAGTATAGTTCTTATTTATTTAAAGTTCTTATAATAGTTAATAGACTCTAAATATAATATTTTAAAAGTATACTTAGTATTTTTATAATTAGTTTATAAAATAAGAAATCTATATAATAATAGATATTATTTATTTACAGTTTTTACTATAGTTTAAAGCTTCTACTCTTATTTAAAAATAAAGCTAATATAAGCTAATAGTTAATTATCTAGTAGTAGTACTAAATATTATATTTTTACTATTATTATTATAATTATAAATAGAATAGTATATTTATATCTTTTTCTATTCTTATATATTTATAATTAAATATACTTTATACTAAAATAAATACTTATAATAGATTTATATTAAACTTTAAGTAACTAGAAATAAATATTTAAGCGTAAGTTCTTGAATATAAATTACTTCTATAATATAATAAACTCTACTAGATTAAAATTAAACTATATCTACTAATAGTCTAAAATTATTTTTACGCGTATAGATATAGATAACTTTTATCTTTTTTATAGTACGCTTTTAACTATACTAAATAACACTATAAGCTATAAATATCTTACTTACTTACTTTAATTTATTCTAATTTTAAAAATATAGTTTACTACTATAACTTTCTAGTAGCTCTTATATCTTTCTATAGTCTAAGATTATAGTATTTCTAAAGTTTAGTAGTAAGCTATTATAATAATAGTAGTTATAGCTTACCTAGTAGTAGTATTATAGTATACTTAGCATTAAAGCCTATTTTAGTACTATAAGATAACTCTTAGAATATAAGTTAATATACTATATAGTATACTAGAATCTAGAGTGTTTTTAAATAAATTAGATTCTTAATAACTTAAGAATTATCTAGAGAAAGAACGTCTTTTAATAAGAGCTCTTAGAAATTATTTTCTTATTTACTACTTTATCTTTTACTTATACTTTTTAGTATTTAACTTTTATATAATACTTTAAATAGTAGAATCTCTTTATAATAGAACTCTACTCTACTAAGCTAATATTTATATACTTTTCTTTCTATACTAGCTACTTTATATTCTTTTAGTAATATATCTTTATATACTCTAATACCTATATAATAGTACTAAGATTTATTTTTTACTTTTACTTTCTAATTAACTTTATAAATCTATTTTTAAAGTATAGATATATTTATTAAGTAGAAGTAATTTAGATAGTTATATTATATCTAGTAAGTTAGCTATAGCTAAAAAATCTAAAAAGAAAAGTTCTTAAGTAAATCTATCTTTTTTTAATTATAGTAAAGTAGATAAACTTAATTAATATATAGTAATTAATAGAGTAAAGTTTAATTTAGACTATAGTTTAGTAATTATTTCTACTACTTAGAAATATAGTATTATAGTTATATAGAAAGACTTTTTAAAAAGAAAGATAATTAGTTAAATTAAGTACTAGTAACTTAAAAGATAGAATTTCTTAAGATACTATTAGTTAAAATCTATTAATTCTAATAGTATATTTAGTCTAATACTAGTTATTATTTTTTATCTCTACTATAATACTATAGTAGTAATACTATCTTTTATTATACTTAATTATCTAAATTTAAGTAAAGGTATATATAAGCTAGTTCTTTAAAAATCTTAAGTCTAAAATATTAATTTAAGAATTAATAGAATTTAGAATATACTAATAGACACTTAAAAAAAGTAGCTATTAGATTAGTTTAGGTTTAAGCTATAGCTAAGTAGTGTTTAAAGTATATAAATTAAGCTTAGTAATTCTTAGTTTTATAAATATTTTATTTTAAGTTATAGTTTAAAGTTTTAAGTTAATATTAGTAGTTAAAATTATAGTAATTAGTAATCTATACTTTACTATTTACTTTATAAACCTTTTCTTCTACTATATAAAGAAGTAGCTTTAGCGTAGTTATTTATACTATAAGTAGACTATTAAAATTCTAGCTAAACTATTTATACTTTAGATTAAAATAGTTATACTAGTAATACTCTATTAAAATTAATTACTTAATTAGTAAATAATACTTAGAATAAAAATATATTATATAAGTTAGATAGCTAAAAATAGTATAGTATAGAGTAGTAACTATTTACTAAACTAGTTTCTAGTAAAACTAATAAAATATATTTAAATAGTCTTAAAACCTTTATTTCTTAATACTTAGTTTTAAAAGTAAAACTCTTTTATGCTTTTTATAAGAAGATATTTATATAATAACTATAATAGAAGATTATAGCTATAGTAGTAGTATTCTTTAATCTTTCTATATACTTTAGCTAGAGTATTAATCTAAGACTAGTTTTTTAGAAACTATTATATTAATATAATATCTAATTATAATAAAGTAGAGATAAAGTATAATACTTATTTTTATAAGAGATAATAAAGTAATTAGCTTATAAAAAGTATAGAATCTATATTTACTCTAGAGTATTATTAATTTAGTTCTTTTAATACTTATTTTAAATCTAAATCTATCTTATATTAAATATAAATAAGCTTTCTATACTAGAAGTGTACTTCTCTAGACTTTAGAGATAGAGCCTACTACGTTATATCTTATAATATTATACTATATTATAACTAATAAATAAACTTTTAAGCTATTAAAACTAAGTCTAATAGACTTAAACGCCTCTTACTATCTATCTATACGTTTCTTTCTTATATATTTATAATAAAAACTTATAATCTATATTAACTTATTTATTACTACTAATAATATATAAATAATATCTAGTAGCACTACTATATTGCACGTAGTCTCTCTTAAAAGTAAGTACTACTACTACTTCTATTATAGTTATAATTACCTAAAGGCTTAAGAAAAGTATAGAATTAGTAGTAATATATTTATAGTACTATAAAAGAGCTATATATTCTCTATAGTCTAATATACTAGCTAAATACTCTAGAAAGATCTTAAGTATATTTATAGTCTATACTAGTTACGTATTTTACTATAAGCTTATTAATAAGCTATTATTACTTTATTATCTAAATTATCTATCTTACTTATATTATTAGCTTAATTATAGATTTATAGTTATTATTATTATTATTATTAATTACTAGCTTATATAGAAGCTATAGATATAGCTATAGAAGTAGTTTAAAGCGCTTTTATATTAAGAAGATACTCTACTATAGTAAGAATTTATAGTATTTAAGCTTTATATTTATCTAATTATATAATATTCTCTATAAAGTTAGTTTAGACTAAAGAGAGTAAGCTATAGCGTAAAGCTTTAATAATATCTAGCTAATAAAAATACTATAAACTAGTAAAGTTTATATACTTTAGAGAACTACTACTTACTATTATAGTAATAGATTCTAAGATAGCTATAAAGATTCTAAATATAGTATTAGATATATAGCGTTATATAGTATTAAGAATATTAAATTTATAAACTAGTTTAGTGTATATAGTAGTCTTATCTATAATTATCTTATACTACTAGTTTACTAAGATATACTTTATAAAGTTAAACTTATTACTTCTATATTTATAAGCTACTATAGCTAGTACTATAGCTAGTACATAGTACCTATATATTTTAGAGATATAAAAAGTTATAAAGCTATCTAATATATTATAGTATATTATAGTTAAAATAATAGATATAAAGAAAAATTTAGAAGGTATAAAAAATATAGAGAATAAAAATAAAAAAGATAAAAGAAAAGATAAAGAAAAAAGAGTAAAGGTTTTTACTTTTCTACTTACTAAAAAGTCTAGTATAATTATACGTATAAGACTCTTTATTAAAATAGCTATTATATAATAAATTTAGAGTTATTATATATAAAATTTAGAGTTATAAACTACTACTTCTTACTATCTTACTACTTTATAGCCTTATTTCTATCTTATAGTTTTATTTTAGAAATAGCTTTAAATACTTTAAGTTCTTAGATATTTATTACTATTTCTCTATAGTTATAGCTCTTTCTACTCTCTACTTTTATATAGAGCTTCTAGAGAGTAATAAGATATATATATAACTTCTAAATACCTTTCTAGAGGTATATAGAATATAATACTTATATACTTCTATTCTTTATAGAATCTAGGCTAAATTCTAGCTTCTTACTTTTATACTTTTATATAAAGTTTAAGAGTGTTAAACTTTATAGCTTAGTTTTAATTTATAGAAGTTTTAAAAGAATATATACTACTATATACTATAAAATAAGGTATTTAGAAAATATACTTATATTATAATTATATACTATATTACTTAACTACGTTATACTTATATTTCTACACTAGTATATTTAATAAAGTAATACTAGAAGCGTAGTAGTAATAATAAATAAGTAAGTATATATATATATATATAGATTTTAGAGTCTATTAGTTTTTACTAATAAGAGTATATTTCTATTCTATATTACTTTAGTTATAATAGCTATAATTAAGACTTTACTCTATCTCTTTTATTAATAATAAAGTAGTATTTATATATTTTATATTTTTTATATTATAAAGCTTATAGCTAAATTCTCTATACTAGTAGCGTAAAAATAGTATATAAAATACTTCTATAGCTCTTAAAATAGCTAACTTAGCTCTATATAAGTAATAATAGTAATAAGAAAATATAGCTTATAACTATAGCTTATAACTATAGCTTATAACTATAGCTATAGTTAAAGCTATATTTATAAAGCTACTATATAAAGTATAGTAGTAAAATAGTATATAAAAATCTTTTCTTATATATAGAATTTCTTCTTACCTTCTATATAATATAATTCTACTAACTATTATTCTATATATTTTATTAAGATAACTCTTTATTTTAAAAAACTATTCTAACTAATAATCTAATATACTATATTTTTCTACTAGTTATATTCTAGTACTAGCTAACTCTATATATATTTCTAAGACGTCTATTATATTCTTTTTACTTAGTAAAAAAAAGGCTTTAAAAATAATTACTTTATTTATTATTACTCTATATATTTTTAAAAAGTAGACTTAGAACTACTTTAAAATATATAACTTTTAAGATATATACTAAAGTTATAGTAGTCTATATAAGAAAAAAAGCTTTACTACTCTTTAGTTTTATATTCTTACTACTAAGTAGTAAAAAGAAAATAAAATTAAAGCTTTTTATAATTATACTTATAAAAATAGACTTTTATTATAGTAGAATATTAATATAGAGTAGAGTAACAAAACGCAGTCTAGTAACTCTATATAGTAATCTTAATATAGATATATTCTCTAAACACCTTATATTTACTATAATATAGTAGTAGATATTATTAATAAAACTCTCTCTATAACGTTTACTATAGATATAGTATCTTAATAATAATAATAGACTTTTAAAGTAATATAATTATATTAAATATATAAAGAAGTAGAAATTTAGAAAATAATAAGTACTAAAAATCTAACTAGAAATATTATTAGAATCTAGTTTAGAAAGCTACGCTTATAGCGTAGGTATAGAAAATCTATAATATAATTTATATATTATATAGAAATATTATAGACTAGGTAAAGCCTTACTACTATCTACTTAAAGCCTATATTATAAGTCTAGTAGGTACTACTAAGTTACTACTAGGCTGCTAGTAATATTCTATAATAAATTATAATATATATTAATAAGTAATATAATAGATAATATAAAAATAAAAAGTAATCTAAATAGAGAGTATAAGCGTGTGTATAATACTAAAAGCTAGTAGAATAAGCTAAGTAATAGTAGATATACTAGGCTATAGTGTATATACTACGTAAGATATAGCTAAGTTATTATAATATTACTACTACTACTATAAGCTATATAAGTACTATATAAAGCCTAGTAAAGCTATTATAATATTACTACTACTAATATTATTATTATATATTATTATTAGTAAATAGAGAAAGTAATTAGCTAAGACTTTAAATAATATTATTACTTTCTAAGTTAACTATATACTTACTTATACGCGTATTTATAGCTATAAGTATAGTAATATACTAAAAGCGCGTAATATATATATAACTATAGTAATAAAGCTATAGTAGATAAGTAAGTATATATAGAATTAAGCTAGTGTAGTAGATATAGAGAATAGCTTAATTCTTAGTTAATATACTAACTTACGCTCTAAATATAAGTACACTTTAAAGTCTTAGACGTATAGACTACTTTTATATAGTATTATCTCTTCTTAACTAATAGTTCTTACTTAGTAGATATATTTATTTCTTTCTAGCTATTATTTATTAGAATTACTAACTACTTTCTTTAGTAATTTTATTATAATACTCTATTTACTAAGTCTTTCTATTTAACTATAATATATTTAGATTAGCTTAAGAGTTTATCTATTATTCTTATTTAACTTTTCTCTATTTATATAACTAAGCAAGATCTAATACTATAAGAGGTACTTAGTAGTAAGAACTAGATAAATAGAGATAAAGTAGAATAAACTACTAAGTCTACTATAAAAGTTTATAATAATTTAATATATATAATTTAAATTATATTACTTACTACGCGCTAGAAGAATACTAAATAGATTATATAGTTATTACTCTTTATATAGTACTATATATTATACTAGTAAATATAATAAGTTTTAGCTAATAATCTAGCTCTAGCTAGTCTCTAGGTATATATTTATATATAAGAAAGCTACTATATATAGATTTTAACAAGTAGCTACTATTACTATTACTTTTACTATAGAATTCTTCTACTATATCTTATAATTAAATTTTACTATATCTATATTAATACTACTAGTTAGTAGTAACACTATAGTGTATAAGAATTTTAAAAGCTATATAAAAGTAATATACTTTATAATAGATAATATAAATAGATCTAAATATAGTTTAGAGTAGAATAGTATTAGTAATTTATAGTCTACTAGTTTATATTTACCTAGTCTTTATGTAACCTATAACTTTCTCTAGCGCTAGCGTTAAGTATTTAAACTATACTTACTAATAGTAGCTATAATTATTATATCTAGAACTAAGTAATTATTTATATATATATCTACTATTAATATTAGTTATAGTATTAGCTAGTAATATACTAAACTTTATAAGTAGGTTTATTACTAGTTCTTAAGAATATAAAACTAATAAATACTTATAATATAAGTATAAAGATAATATAATTATATCTATAGATTTACTAGAAAGTTCTATTTAGTATATTACTTAGTAAATGCTTTCTATTTATAACTTATTAACTATAGTTATATATTCTAGTATTAGATAATAACTTTTAAACTATAGTATTACTTTTTTATCTTTACTAATAGCTACCTACTAAAAGCACTATAGTCTATCTTATATTTATTCTGCACTATACCTTAATAGTAGTCTATTATTAATATAGTATATTAAACTTAAGACTAGGTCTTACTCTAAATAGATACTATATTAGACTTATATTAGAAGCTTTATTAATAAAGCATAAGCTATAATTAATCTATTTTACTATAGGTAATAGTATCTAGAATAATACTAGATAAAGTACTCTTTCTTAGTAGCTCTAGCTATAGAACTTTTATTTTATTAGTAGTTATACTAATAAAAATATAGATAAAAACGTTTCTACTATTATTATATTAAAGTCTCTTCTACTACTATATCTTTATATCTTTAATATATTTCTTCTAGAATCTATTACTAGTTTAAGGTCTTCTAGTTCTTTACTTATCTAAGTAATATTTATATAGTCTAATAACTACTATAAGTAACTTATTACTTTAATCTTATTATTAAACTTTATACTAGTTCTATAAATAGCTTATATATTATAGTATAGTAATTAGTTACCTAATTAGATTATATAATTAGAAGAAGAATAAGTACTCTAATAGCTCTTTAAAGTAGAGAGTAGCTTTCTAAAATAAGAATACTATATTAATTACCTATTACTACTTAATTTACTTTTCTATTCTACTAATTATAGATTAAATACTTTCTTTCTTTACTTAATATTTTATTATACTATAATATCTAGTTTATCTTTATAGAGACTATAATTTCTATATACTACTTTATTATAGTAACTAATTTAGACTATACTATATTCTTTTAGAACTAGATAATAATAGTACTTATAAATAATTAGTATCTATAACTTTCTAAAGATTATAAGTAGTATATAGAAACTATATATATTATTTTATATAGTATAGTAAAGAGAATATATATAGTATATATTACTATAGTACGCTTTATAGAGCTAATTATATAGCTAGAAAATAATATTAATAGTAAATACTTTTATAAAAGCCTATTATAGTAATAATTTAAGTAAAATACTATTCTATCTTTATTATACTAATAGAAGTTAATATTACCTAAAATTTAATATATAATTAACTATAGTAGAGTAATAAAAAGAAAAAGATATTTAAAAAGTTATTCTTTTTAAAGCTATATATCTAAATAACTAAATTAGTTAGAACTAAGATTTATAGTATTTTAGAAAGCTAAGAACTTTTTTTTTAAGTTAGTATCTTTAGAATTTTACTTAGTAAGCTTAACTTAGCGTAATATTAGTAGTGTTTAAGTAAACTAAAAAGCTCTACTCTTTTTAGCCTATATCTTTTTATTTATAGTATTAATTTAGCTAAAAATTTAATATACTATTAAATATACTTAGATTTATTACTAGTGTAAATTAAAAGTTATTCTATCTTTTATTATAATAGTTAGATTAGAAAGTTGTTTTTTAAGCTTTTTATATTATAAGCTAGCTAGATCTAGTAACTAGTACTTAGTATACTAACCTCTAGCTCTTTCTATAACTTTATAATACTTAAGTAAGCTTTTAATATAGTTATTTATTAATTTTTATAGTATAGCTATATACTTTTCTAGAATAGTAGTAGAAAATAATTCTACTTCTTTCTTACTAGCTTCTACGCCTAAAAAGCTAGTAAGCTTTTTTACTAGCTTATTCTTTAGTAAACTTTAAATATTTTTTATAAAATTTAGATCTAGGCTATAGATAGAATACTTAAAAAGAGAGATTCTATTTCTACTAAACTAATTAAAAATACTTAAGGTTTTATAAATCTTAGCGTTATTATACTAAAATTTCTACTTAAAATAAAAGAAGATATTAGCTTTTAAGATATTAAAATATTATAAAAAAATTATAAGAATTAACTAAGTTATAGTTATTTAAAGTTAAAATTAAAGAAATTTTTTCTTATCTTTTTTAAAAAAAGGTATAACTATAAAAGTTAAAACTTCTTTTATATATTTTATATTTATAAAGCTTTTAAAGTCTTATAGAGTTTTAGTTATATATAACTTAGATCTTCTACTTATCTAGATAGCTTTCTAAATAGAGATAGTAATATTATAAGCTATAACTTAGTTAGTAAGCTAGCTTAAAATAATCTAAAAAACTAGAGAAATATAAGACTTTTTATAGAATAATTTAGCTTATTTAGAATTTTTTTTAAACTTACTAGTATTAGTTATAGATACTTATTTAGGCCGAGTTTATTTATTTCTTCTCTTTCTAATATATTTTTACTTAGCACTATACTTATACTATATAGAAGACTTATCTAAAGATATAACTTTATTAAAGTTTATATATTTAATCTTTCTAATAGTTTTCTTAATATATTTTCTTTTAAATAAAGCCTTTTCTTTATATAAAAGCTACTTTTTCTTAGTAGTAAAAATAAAGTATTTCTTTACTTTTAATAAGTATTATAAAGATTTAGTAAAGAAGTTTAAACTATTTTCTTCTAAAATATATTAATTTCTCTTATTAGAACTACGTTCTAAGTCTATATTTACTACTTTAGTAGCTTTTTTAAAAACTTTTAAAAAGTAGCTTAGTTTAGGCTTAGAAAAAGTAGAAAAAGTATTTTTTTTCTTTTTAATACGCTATAAAGCGTTTATAATAAACTTAAAAAACTCTTCTAGTATAGTACTAATAGTACTAGTAAATAGTTATTATAAAGATAAAGTATAAACCTATTTTTTAAATTGTAAAAGTTCTACTAATATAAAAAAAATATAAATAAAAAAAAATTTAGACTTAGAAAGAGAAAAATATATAGAAAAAAACTATAAAAAGCTTATATAATTTTAGCGCCTTTTTTTAGTATATCTTTTTTTCTATTAATTTTTTAAAATTATTTAAATAAGAAACTATAGTTTAAGTTTTACTAAGATAAGTATTATATAAGCTAGAATTATATAATTTTTTTTTAAACTATTTACACGCTAGTTAAAAAGTTATAGCTAGATTAAACTAGGTCTTTTTTTTACTCTATATTTAAGGTAACTTTTCTTTTTATATATACTTATTAAGTAAGATTTTAAGACGCTAACTTAGAGAAGAAGTTCTTAGCTTTCTAGAAAACTAAAAATCTTAGTTTTAGCTAGTCTAGTTAACTAGATATATAGCTTTAGAAAAGGTAACTTTTTTTATATCTTTTTCTTTTTATTACTTTACTATATAATATAGAAATATAAGTATATTACTATTAAAAAAGCTATTAAAAAAACTTTTTTAATATCTTTTATACTATAATAATTAATACTAGTAACTTTAGCTAGAGACCTAAGTTTTAGTATATAATACTAGCGCTTCTATAGAGTAAATATATATATTTCTATTACTATAATTTATTTTAAAAGATATATAATAGAAATAAAAAGTATTAGAGATACTATAGAGTATATTACTTATCTTTTAGTATCTCTATTATAGTAGTAGTAGGTAGATATTATAAGTAAAATTAGATATAGACTAGAGCTTAATATATTATTTAATCTTACTTAATACTAATAGAATATTCTATTACGTCTAATATTCTATCTATCTTACTATATATTTTTAAAGTAATAAACTCTCTAATATTTTTTAATTATAAATAAGCTTATATAATAGCTAATTTTCTAAATTATTACCTCTATAGCGCGCGCTATAGTGTAAGCTAATTTTATCTATATTATTCTTTACTCTACTATATAAAGTACTAGATTATTTTTAATAACTAGATAATATAAGTTTTATATAATAGTAAAGCTTTTATAGATAAGTATAGTGCTTAAAATATATTTATAATCTTAGTTTATATTATAGTAGCTATTAGATAATAGTAAACCTAGATATAGTAGAAGAGTAGATAATACTTACTATTTTAAGATATTAAGTCTCTTATATAGCTTTCTCTATTATACTTTTTTATTTTAAGTACTTTTAATTTAGTTAATCTACTTTTTCTATTTATCTATAATTTATAAAATACTTTTTCTAGTACTAATTCTATAATAAATAATAAACTTTCTACTACTAATAATAGAGTTATCTAAATAGCTCTTTTTTAAGCTTTTATTTACTTAGAGCTTAGATATCTATAGTAAATTCTTATTATACTTACTACTAGAGCTACTAAATAAGCTAAATCTTACTAAGTAGTTTTAGTAATAATAATAATAATAATATATACTAAGTAGAGCTATAATAACACTATAGTGTGTTTATATATATAATATTACTTCTAATAGTAAAAGTATAAAAAGCACTACTTCTATTTAATAATAAACTTAGCTATTAGTATAATTAGTTACTACTATATAATTAGTAGTGCTAGCGCACTTAATACACTTCTTAGTATCTAATTTATATAATATATTTCTTAACTATATTACTTTTCTTTATAATTATATTATCTTTTTATTTATAATACTAACTAAGTTATTAAATAATTATTTTAGGCTATTTTGCTCTATATTATTAATAGTAGTACTTTTATTTACTTCTAGTAATCTATCTTTATATATAATTCTATTTTAGACTTATATCTAAGCGCTTAATAATAATTATCTTAGTAATTACTAGAGTAGCGTCTTCTACGCTTATTAATCTCTATCTCTAAGTATCTAGAAGTTAATACTACTAATTCTTCTACCTATTATATATAATAATAAAATATTCTATACTATTAATTAATACCTTAACTAAGATAAGTATAATACTATCTACTAATAGCTATAACTCTTCTTATATATTAGCTAAAAAGTATCTAATAAATTAGAAAGTATTTCTATAAATACCTTAGATATTTAAACTATATTTTAGAAACTCTACTTTATATTACTACTAACTTATCTATAGCTTTATTTTACTCTTAGTGTCTATAATATAGTATAAACTCTAGCTTTTTAGTATTATTAATATACTTTAATTAGATTAGTATATATAAGATATAGTATATAGTAAAGTATTATATATAGATAGTATAAGTGTAAGCTACTAGTAGAGGTAGATCTATATATATACTAAAGTAAGAGAGTCTAGTAAATATACTAGTAATTACTTTTTACGTCTATTAGGCTATAGTTACTTATCTATTTAAGTAAGAAAGCTTTTTTATTATACTAGTTATTTAGTAACTTTACTATATATAGTAATACTAGCTAACTATAATATATATAAGTAATATATTAAATTAATCTAGAGATATTTAGAAGATATCTTATACCTATATTTATTAAAGTTAAAGTAATATACCTACTTATAGATATATTTAGTCTTATTCTTAATACTTTTATAACTATTACTATATTATATATTACTAACTACTTAGATAGAAAGTAATATAAGAAATATATACTAAAGCTATATTACTATACTCTTTCTAGAAAAGTTACATTAGAGAGTTTATAAATATATACTTTAAGTAATAAGAAACTATTTTTATCTTATTCTAATCTAAGCTCTTACTAAGCTTCTTTTCTTAACTAGTAATTTATATATTAGTAGCGTAGGTAATAATATTATTAGAGTAGTTATCTTATATAGAAGATATATAATAGATATACTTTAAGCTATTATTACCTCTACTTATAGGTCTACTATAGTTTAATATTAGTAAATATACTATATCTAACTTTTTTTTAATTAATACTTAATTATACTATAATTTTCTTAAATAGATAATAAGATATTAGCGCTTATTTAACTAAGTAATAAAGTTAATACTATATAAGTAGTAAAAGCTTTTTTAACTTATATATACTTATATCTTTAGCTATATAAGTAAGTATATAAGAAAAATTATAAAGCTCTAGTAAATTATTATAGTAAGCTAAACTTACTAGTAAAGTAGTATATTTATCTAAACGCTTATATTACCTTACTAATAACTAATTTACTATAGACTTAGATATTTTTTTTACACTAATTATTAAAGAAGACTTAAATAAAAATAGTATTCTATTTAATAGTTAGTGTAATTATTTAGGCGTAATATTAAAAAAAGCCTTTTATCTTAAGATATTCTACTAATTACTAAGCTATAGTTTAGACTATCTAAGTATAGAGAAGTAATATATATATAATACTTCTAGATAGACTTAAGCTTATAGAAGAAAATAGCTAGTAGTTAAAATATCTTATTAATTATTAGCTTACTTTTAGTGTAAGGTAAGCTTCTTAGCTAGTATCTAACTTACTCTTTCTAAGTATATAGATAATCTAGAATAATAGAAGATATAAAAAAAGATATCTTACTAGTATAAAGATAATCTAGCTAGTATATAGACATATTAGCTAGATATAAGATTATCTACACTTATATTACTATATCTTTTTAATATTTAACCTATAATATACTACTACTATTAGATCTACTCTAGTGTTTTATTTAAGTACGTAGTAGTATAATATTTAGTACTATCTATTATAAGACGTTTATTATTATCTTAGATTTATCTTACTATAATATAAATTCTAGTCTATATATTAGTTAAATAGTAGTTAGACTTTATATAGTTATACTATATTAATACTATAGTTCTATTAGATATATTACTACTATAATAAAAACTTCTATTTTCTTAATAATAATTAATCTAGAGTTTTAAGCTCTAGAATCTTATATACGTTTACTTAGTTCTCTTATTACTCTAGTATAGGCAAATTTAATAAAATAAGAATAATAGCGTATTATTTAATATACGCTTTATATAAGCTTAGAAGGTTATAGAGATAATTATAGCTAAAATAGTAAAATAGAGACTTTGTATAGCGATAACACTCTTGCTTTCTATTTAGGTTAACTACATAACTATACTAGTAATAGATCTTTGCTTATATAAAATATCTAAAGGCTCTAAGTATTACAAAGGCACGCAGCTAACAGTCTAGCAAGTCTAAATTGTATCTAGCTAGATGTGCTTTGTGCAGAGGTTGGCACGCTAGTTACACTTTAGCATCTCGAAGTGTGTTTTAAAAGAGACTGAATGTTATAGCCCGCGCTGGAATTTTTGATCTAATCCTCTACCGCATCTTTAGTGGTGAGATCGATCAACACGTACACCTTTTGGTTATCTTGCGTTTGATCTGGAAGCACTTACCTTTTGCACACGGCAGCGCAAGCGGGTGCCCTGCTGCGGGAACCTTATCATCACACATATCCGTCACTATGATACAAGAGCAGCTGAGGAGAATGTATGATTAGAACTACTTAACTTTATGGTGACATTGAGGCAAAAGAGCGCGCTGGCACTAGCAAAGGCGCTTCCGGTACAAGAGCAATACGACAAGATTCCATGGAACCCTTCTACCTGGGACCGGGAGACTCCATCGTCAAAGCCGTCATCTCGCGCGCATCACCTAGTTCCCTTATCACCAACGTGACAACTTCTCACAGATGTTCCACATCCCAAACCAGGTACACCTACTTTTCCTCATCCTCTCCGCCCTTGTAAACCGCCATGAAGCCCTCTCCAAACGGGGTCTTCTTCTTGGGAACCTTCGTCTTGGTCGGATCCTTCCACTTTGGACTCAAGCCCAGCATCGTCCTCAACTCTGGTGCCGCGAACCGCAAAGCTGGATCCATATCGCGGTTGAAGAGGTGCTTGCGCCATGCATTGTGGAAGTTGTAAATGTGTACAGCGGGATCGCGCGGGATGAGTGAGGAACCCTTCCTGAGGATGGCCGAGCGGTCGGCTTGCTGAGCTCGCAGTTGAGACATCGGGATTGTGGTGACCTTGTCGAACGGGATGATTGGCTTTGTATTCTTCTTCCTGGGACTTTTGGGGGTGGACGATGGCGGAGGTGGAGGTGATGGAGGTGCCTCGTATTCGTCGTAATGAAATGGCGATAGCGGCCGAGCCGGGGGCAGGCGTACGGGAGATTGAGCGACCGTGGGTTGTTGTGCCTGTTTCGCCGTCTTAGAGGACTTCTTGACACCGGCTTTGTTGCGCTGCGCCGTAGAGAAGATGGGCGTTTCGGTGGCCGTGGGGAGAACGCTCTTCTTGCGCGGCGCCATGATGAGAGCGGTAGCTCCAATGGAGCGCTTGGAAGACTGAAATCTTCTCTTTTTATATCTTGTGAGAGCGGTGAGTAGTTCAATCGAATGTGGGAGCGTCGAGTTTGTTTTGCACGCGTACTCCCGTTTGCTAGTGTCTTGGCGCTGTGTGAGCGTGTTTGTCCATCGGTGGATGAGACAGTCTGACTACTGACATTCCTCATGCTGTGAGACAAAGCCCTTCCACGGCGTGCGCCCGCTGTGGCATATGAACGTGCTCATGGGCCGTAATGGATGGCGTCTGCATGAGATGGACTCACTGGGTTCATCCGCAGAGACAGTAGATACTGCGGACAAGTTTTGAAGTTGACAGGCGGTAAGAAGCACTCGAGAGCGCTGCAGTTCCGCACTCGGCATCATGTAGATCGGTAGTGTGACTCAGCACACTGGAGAGACTGCAATGAGCGTGCATGAGGTAGTCATGTTCACTTCACCGACACGATCTGTTGACTAGTGCGGGAGGTGGAAAAGACAGTGCTACCTTAAAGTCTCAGGCGCGCGCATGATGCAACGGACGCGTCAAGAATCAAGAGATAAGCAGCCGCTTTGTAGGTCAACAGGTGTGTGTAAGGTCGTCCAGAATGCTATCATCGCATGTATATGACTGGACCACGGCTGGATGGCAGACGGCGGTCTGTTGTTCCTGTTGCCCAAGACACATTAACTTGTTGGATAATCAAGATATGAACTATCGTCCACAGCTACACACACCGGGAGTACCGTGTGACGCGGCTCACGATCTTTGTCTCTCACGGAATCAGCAATTCCTGTGCGGCCTTCTGCAGTGCTTCTCATTTTGAAAGAAGATTTATTGGATTGGGAATTCATTCTTCTGGTAACGATGCAGATGACCGAGAGGTACCTGATCGCGTAATCGTGTTAGGGCCATATCGCGATCTGCCTCCAGAGAGTCCACTGAGGCCTGTTGATCCGCGTGTCTGACTTGGGAGCCATGGTTGTGTTCTCAAGCTGATATACTCCTGGGCTGTACGTGCGCTATACATACAGCCGGCGCTTGCTTGATGGCAACTAAGAGTTTCTAGTCTTTCTTTTGATGCTGTATTTAGAGTAAAGTATTTGGTTGTTGTGTCCTGGAAAAAGATGCCTAGCAAGTATGCACTCTTAGCAGGGATCACAACAAAGATGTTCGGTATCTGACCATAACCAAACAGCGTTTCTTGCGAATCGCTTGTTGCGGGTGACTGGGGTATGTGATATGACCCTGCATTGCGGGGTCGGCAGGGAGAAGCGCTATCGTTCCCAGACTAGTCCAATAGATCTGAGGTAGCGATGTTCGAAAGAGCAACTGCCAACTGTACCCATCACCTCTGCACTTGGCCAGCTCACCAGCAATTTCAGCAGCCAGTTTTACGGAGCGGGTTGAGCTAGCCTGCCATGAGGGGAGTCGGAAAATGCAGCCGCGGGTCCTAGCTACTTCGGCGGCGGCGAGAATGACATGTGCGGTGGCCAGACAAGCCCGTCGCTCAGTGACGGCATTTCAATCTTCCAATACCCGTTCTCGAGAATAGCATCTTGTCGGAAAGGAAGATGAATTGGAATTAGTTTGATCCTGACGCGTCGTCTCATTTGTGTAGGCTGGGCAACAGTCACCGGACGGGCGCCACGCCATACATTGTCGAAGAGAAAAGAGAAGATGAAGCTTTGTGTAAGTGCGCGCTATTGCGATAAGCGCACTACGACTATGAGCTGCATAATTAATGCGTGCAGACTAACATACTGAATGTAGTAACCACATGGTGGAGGAACCATCCGCTTCCTTGTCCCAACGAGGTTCTTGACGTAATGGCATGAACGGTGCCTCCAGTGGCATTTGCCTCAGACTTCGCATCAGCGTGATAATCGTGGCTTGGCATTCTTGGGGGAAATAAAAGGCTTCCTGGGAGAGCTCAGTTCTCTCGTGGGCGGACAGCCGTGGTCTTGAAATGGTAGACGGCAGAGGGCAGTGATGGGGGCGGGGTTGCGTGCGTCACTGGAAGCATGCCGAATGCATGTGTCGCACCGAAGTTTTGCCGGCCCTTCCGGCTTCCAGTGACGTAAGCGACCTTCCTACTCTCCGACCGCTACTACTGCAAACATCTACTCCAAGGCCCACAAGTTCAGCAACATCTACAAGCACATCTGCCGCCGCCAAATGCCACGGATGGCGGATACGACTCGTCAGAACATCCCGGCCATGGCCACCACGCATGACTGGCAGCTCCCCGCTCACGCCACACGGCTCCCAAGCGTGACCCTCTGCCTCGAGCTGGGTAAAGAAACCGCCAACGGGTATGCTCCTAACCAGTCACAGGCGTATAAAGAGATGTGATGAACGAAACATGTCGAAACGCGAGTCCATTCCCATATCGCGATTTCGCATGGTGGCGATTCCGACTGCCCTGAGCAAACAGTAGCTAATGAGGAGTTCTTTTTGAACCCCTGATATGCAAGGCGAGCTGAGTGCTTTCTCCGACGCCCCAGTGGTGGTTATCGTCGAACTTATGAAAGATGAAGTCGTTGGGCAGAGCCTTCTGGTCTGGGCACCGGGATCGTGTCGATCGCTGTTTGCGCTTGGCTCTCTTGTTTGGTAATGGTATTCGGTTCCGTTCCCCTCTTCACTCGCCTCATTCACTGTTTGCTGGCCGACTCGCCTGGAGGATCAGAAAAGATTACGAAGTGGCCCCTCCAGCCTCCGGACAAAGTATCGAGGTGAATGCCAGCGATCCATGATTGTGACTCCACGATGATGGCAAGTTAAGGTTCCATAGCTTCAGCAGTTGATGGAGCTCTTCCCGATCGATACGATGAGGCGCATGGACGCTAAGGTCGGTGGGCCCAGCGCTAGCCTAGTCCCATAGGTGAGGCATCGCGACCGTACTGACACCCTCGCCTTAAACGACATCGCGCAATCTCAGTTTCACGGTTCACTTCTCAGACTGCCTATCATAGCACATAAGAGAAAGCGAGACTCTACCTCCGCGTCTGACTCTTGCAACCCACCTCAGAACGCAAAGGTCCTCTCTAAAACAACCCATCACTTACCCAAGCCGATATGAGACTTCTCTAAGACTCTTCTGGCCTGTCAACAAAGACTGAATTGGTATCATTGTCGTCGACGAGCCAGTCCACCAACGTCGACGCTATCAAATGAGCCTACCGTCGTCGCGGCCTTAAGCTGGACATCTCCGATGATCACCGCCCACCCGAGCTACAAGCGCACCTCAAGAGTCTCGACGAAGCTATACAGTCTCAAAACAAAAAGACTCAGTTCATCAGCACCCAGGCCAGGGAACTTGTCAAAGACATGCGCGTCCGTCATGTGTGGACAAAAGAGGCCGAGATGCTACGCCGCTGCTTTCGACACCTAAACTCGCCGAAACCTGAGCCTGCCGAGGGCCATAGAACATAAGGGTTCCGATCGGATTCCCACTCAGTACCCTCTTCACCCCGCCCCTGTTGAAGGAGGAATACGAGCACTTGCCGAGCGCTTTTCCGCAGGCTGAGCCGCACGCGGCTAGAGGATATTATGTGTCTGCTTATGCAACAGTCGATAAGTTTGTTCCGTGTACCGATTCGGATGGATTTTGAATGACGAAGAGGCAAGTCCCTCTTCATGCGGACGTTCTACGATGGTGCTAACCTTCATAGAACCAAGAAACACAGCAGCCCTAGCGGAAAGAGTCCTTATCTCTCGGTACTTACATGCCCAATAAGCTAGCAGAGCGCGCGCTCGACGGCGCCGTCATGGTCAGTTACCTGCGTTAATTGCAGAATCGAGCCGCCTTCGCAAACGACGCCGAGTATCTTGTCTACACCAGCCATATCACCACGACATTCGTGTCGAACCGCTATTTTCTGTTCATCGACTGGTTCTCAGAATGTGACAAACGTCACAACATGAGTTGCTGGGCTTCGGGAATCTTGAACACTAAGTTGGTATATGTCGAACATCTGACGAAGATTCGCCACTTGCAGGCTTGGGCCATGGGCGAGCAACTGCAAGGCATTAAGATGAGTTCAGGACTTGGAGGTACTATAGAGTCTGAGCCTTTGGTGGGTCTGCGCGGTAGTCGGCGGTCTGGTTCACGAACAGGCAGGTTGCGGCGTCCGGTGACTCGAAGTCAACAAGGCCAGCAGAGCCAATGTTTTACGGCTTGAACTGCGGAGCAAACTTCCGTCAAGAAAAGATGCTGGCTTTGGTTGTCTGGGTCAGATATGGGTGTATGAGAGGTTAGGCAAGCGTTGTGTGTTCAGGAATGTCTGTCGGGAACGTATGCCCGGAGTTCTACTCCGTAGAAACAGAATAATCTGCACGTCAAGACGTTGAGGTCGGCATGGGTTGTGATAGGTGTAGTAGCCCTGGAATAGTAGTCATATGTTCCATCTCGCTACTTGAGGCCATGAAAGCCAGTTCTAGCGTGGTTCAAAAGCAAGAGGCGTCCTTTGCCAGGGCGCAGACACAGCTTCTAGACGCTGCTGACTCGCCTCTTGCTCTCACTTCGCCCTTTGGCAAAGACGACTGCATGCGGAGCTGGTGCGGAGGACTCCCGATTGGGTTAGTACGTTCACGCTTGCCAGTGATTGCCCAGGTGAGCCGGTCTCTGAGCACCAGTCATGACGAGATCAATGAGAACGAGAACTGAAAAGACGCGCCTTTGGTATCACTTAGAAGCCAGATTCATCATACCAATCTACGGCATTAGACTGTTCGACGTGCGACGGCTTTGTTGTGCTGTTCCACCTTCTAGTTCATAGTATCACGGCACTGCGACGTTGTCAGCCCATTCGCAGCCGCCGGGGTCTTCATCAGTTGGCTGGTGAGTTGTGCGCGCACCACGTGCTTTGATCATGGCATACTGATAGCCGGATGCAGTAACAGATACCTCGACGTCATCCGTCCAGCCTGATCCTAAAGACATGCCCGCGTACCATGAGGATGCCCAACGAAGCGAAGTGAAGCGAATGTCTGGAAGAACGTCCTCGTGCCCGACCGCGTACCCTTCTCTCAACAAAGAATACCACGTTCATTCAGGGCAGGGCAGCAGTGGCTTCACGTAGACTCGACAAGGCGAGCGCAGGCCGCAGTCCACGAGGCCGCTCTCAACGAGGGTCGAGCAACTAGGCTGAAGTGCTTTGCGCCTGGCATATGGCGTAGTCTCACGCACGATATTTTTGCAGATGTCTTTCTTCATCGCGACAACACGAAAGCGGTAGAGACAACAGCAGGTGGGTACATAGCTCTGGGTTACCTAGAGTAGAGACTGGGACAGCAGCATCGGGCAGACAGTTATAGATGAGAAAGCCAATGCTTTCTTCGCTAACTTTGCAAAGCATGTATACGGACATATAACGCGGAGCTGGTTGAGCTGTCGGAGATAGTGATGGACGGTGGACGGCGTCTGAACAGCTCAATTTGCCTGACTGCAGCAGCCAGAATGTGCTCATGTCTAGTTAAAGATGCGACGGCAGCATCGCTCGATCATCGGCCTAGATGCTGCGCGCTGGATCTTGCCGCGCTTTCCTGGTTTGGCCGAAATGTGATCATTTTCTCATGATGCAGACGTCAATGGAAGGCGCACGGCAGCTGGCGAAGTGTGCCTGCAGCTGCGCCCGTCGGCGGTCCGTGCCGGGCCGCGTTGGAGGAACGCCGCGCCAGGCCCCGCCCTCAGCGAGCCACCCTCAGTAAGCCGCCCTTACCATCACACATCAACATGCCGACCCCACCTCGAAGCACCAAACAAGGCACAAACCCATTGCCTTAGCCGTTGATGCGCATTCAATCGCTATTTGTTGCTAGCCATACGCATCGCTCACAAACATGGCGTCATGGTACCCAGCACGGCGGTTGACATGACCTACCATGGCCCACCCGCTCCTCTCACTCGATATGTTCAACTCTCCTTCTCCACACGCGTACGCGCAGCCTCGTCCGTCCGGTCGCGTGACTCGAGAGGATTGCGACGGCCAGAGGGCCCTGAACTCACACGCCGCCCCGGCCAGGACCACCCACCCGACTGCGTACACCACCCGATACACCGACCGCACACTCATGCGACCCAGGATGTCGCCTACAACGCATGGTATCACGCGCATCGAATCGACATACATCCCATAGCATTTGGCTACCCTAGCGGATACGCCGTCGCTAGCACCGTCGCGATGCCAGACCCATACCGACAACACACGCAACCGATACCGCACCTCAGCGTTGCTCGTACGCCAATGCGCGAGTATGCCTCCATACCCGTTCGCACCCCTGCAGCCTTCACCCACTCATTCCGTCCGCCATAGGCAGCTCTCGAATGCCGCTCCCGACGAAGAATACATCAAGGCTGTGCTTCGCCCTTCGGGTCTCGCATTCCTCTCTGGACTGGTCCAGTGGCACACTTCGGGGTTGGGCCGTGCAACAACTGCAACGACCACAGGGTGGGCGCGCTCTCACTGTACAGTATGTGCGACAGTGTCGACTCCGATTCTGAAGGCCCCATCCGCCGAACCATCCCATCACCCAGCAACGGGCCATGCGCTGACCTTCGTACGAGACCGCGGCCTTACCGACGACTCGCAAACAGCGCACATATAACCGATGGAGATGCGACATTGGGCAGTCAAGACACAGTTGCATACGGGCATTGTGTCGAGCCGGCTGTCGTTCGCGCATCGTCAGCAAAGGCTGCCCTGCGGCAACTCCCACTGCAAGTATCTCGACACAGAGTACGCCCTCATCACGACCATCCATCGAGTCGACGCAGGACTGCAGCGTTCATCAGGGCCGTCAGCGCAAATGCTGGCGGTTGTCTCGACGGCATTGGAATGAATACAAGACTTGGGCAATGAATCGTGGTGGAGGCTATGGACGAAGCAACTGGACGGTTCAGTGTGAACAGGTAGGCATTGTACATAGCACCCAATTCCTGTAGTCATCGCTAACATCTCTCGTCAGGGAAGCAGCCACGCCACTAGATCGAGCGCTGTCGACGAGCCTCTCTTACCGATACGTCTTTACACCGATCCATCGTATGACGACAACGCAACCACGCACACCTTGCAGATCCGCACCACGACGTCCAGCCCCACCTCCATGCATACAATTCGAGCCCGGACATGATAGGAACAGAGCCTGTAGGTGAAGTAGAGCGTGGACAGCTCATCGGAGGTCTGGCGAAGCATACCAGGCCTGGAGAGCGGCCCTTCGGCCTGACGAACCTGGTGTCATCCTCACACAGTGCTCTTGGATGACGCCGAGACAGGCTCCTGTGGCGCGCAGTCATCTCTTCGTCGTCTCGCAACACTGTTCAAAGACAACCGCCACGATCCATTGCTTTTGGTAGACTGTGATTCTTTCTTGTCACGCTCTGAGTTTACGTACGCGGTCTACGACCAGGGACAACGTCTCTGGACAGTGCGCACTCACACATATACCAAAGCCCGATGGCACCACTTCTATGAGTGACTTATGACGAATGCAGGTGCCAAACAAAAGGCAACAAAGAGATATCGGGGCGGAAGGCTTCCAATGAAACGTCTTAGCATTCGCTTTTGGAACTCTTGCCTGATGAACAACGGGGCGTAGCCTGACAGCCGTTCAGAAATGCCTATGCAGCTGGGAAGAATGTAGACTTCCCATTGATGATGACCTGTTTCGGACTCTTTCTAAGGACGGCATCGTCGCGATGAAAGGAGTCCTGGAAGTCTTTGTTGCTCCCGAGTCCGTACTACCCGAGTACGCAGTCTTTTTGTGCCAGATCTCCACCACTCAATCTAGCAGAGAAGTTACTTTGCTTCGATATCGCTCCGTCGTGGCCACGCAAGTTGAATTGATTTTTTCATGACCAACATGATGTTCTGACAGAACCCCAGTTCTTGCTACGATTCGCATCTGTCAGAATCTAGCTCATTCTCCCTCTCTCCATGGCGATTCCTCTGTCAGATCTCCACGTCGCTTCGGAGTTCGTGTCTCCACCGATCCAGAACGCAAATCGCAGGCCCAGCATCCCAAGCGTATCAAGCATGCACGATGATCGATACAATACTCTTCAATTTCCCAGGTACAGAAAAGCACTTAGTATCCCGCTCGACGCACACCAGCTGGCCTACCTTGACAGAAACCCTTTGCCAACACTGCCTCTATCAGCAAAAGTTCGTCAATGTTGCACACGGTTCACTGATAAGCTCCCCAATCATATACCACCGCAACTTCTCAGTAGTGTCTGGCACGTCGGAACAATGAGCTTTCGCATTCCCGGTGTAGTTGTAGCGTTTGTTGGTGGTGTGGCAATGAAGGGAGCTCGATGGTTTATCTGGAGTAAGCTCATCACTCCCCAGATTTCTCGCCCTGAATACCAAGTCCCAGCATTGCTAACTATTTTCTAGACCGACCATTCGCTAAGAAGATTGTATCTTGGACTACTCTGTTATTGCTGGGCTCCTTTTACTCTTCACTCGATGCCGGCAACCTCACTACACCGACTAGAAATGACGGTACTGGCCCTTTGTCCGGCTGGACGTCAGCTTGCCCCCCAACCTTTCTTCATTCTGATCCAGACCTCATACTCGGCGGCTATTCACGCGTTTATCCCGACCTTCAACAGCCCTGGAAAGACGCATATGAGGGTTGGAATCATTTCAGGAAGTGTTGGGCTGGTCCAAGTCCACACAACCACCCAAACTGGAGTAGTCTGTTAGCCCCAGGTAGCCAGCAGCTAAGCGTACATTCCTCACCCTGTATGCTTCTGCGCATGCATTGCTGACTGGATTAGGAATTCCAGATTAGATCCCAGATCTTCGAGCGTGGGCGATATGCGTGGGAGATACTCAGTCAATGCCACGACTTTCCCTGCTCTGCCCAGTATGGGGAAACAATTGATTCACGACCACTTGCCTCCGCCCCTTGGGAGCCGCTTCGATATGAACCTCCGGACGACGACCTCGCTATGATCAACAGGAACCGTACATGTCCTCCGTGCCGATTGCGGGACCA
The DNA here is from genome assembly GCF_023758015.1 of Alternaria viburni. Taxonomy (NCBI): domain Eukaryota; kingdom Fungi; phylum Ascomycota; class Dothideomycetes; order Pleosporales; family Pleosporaceae; genus Alternaria; species Alternaria viburni. Next base: position 27,768 of record NW_026055819.1, read on the forward strand.
TCTTTCCAATGCCTTCTCAACTTCTGGCTTCGACCTCGCATCGCTACCTGCTTCATCAGAGGAACTTGAGACCTGGTGCCCCTGTAACTTTGCTCTGGCCTACAGAACGACGCTTCATTTCCTCGCCAATCTACCGTTCCCGTATATCCACCCGTTCTACTCATCCCATCACTCAACCCTTAACAAGCGCAGTGACATTCTGTCAGTGTTAATTCAGTCCTGGAACTGGCTAAACAAGATCAGGAAAGGAGGACGCATGCCAAGCCAACAAGAATTTGTAAAAGCTTATGCGGCGGGTTGGTGGAGTTACGAACTGAGCGAGACGCATTGCAGCGGGAAGGATTGTCCCTTTCTTGATATTCACGGAATATATCATGCGAGAGGTCTGCGTACTCGCGGTGGTGAACTCTGTGTTCCGTACTGGGGTTCTAGTGCGGAAGACCAGGAACGGATTTTGGAGAATTGGGCGCGAGGTTGGCGGTCTAACGACGGCTCTTGAACAGACTCCCGTCGAATGCCCAGTGTGGCTCGAGAGTGACGACCCAGATGAGTTCCTGGAAGACAGGGTACCCAGAATGTAGTCCGCTGTTGCGACCCCGTCCGCGAACAATTTGCGACTGGACAATTCGTGACAGCGCGATAACGCGACTCTCGTGCTCGAAACCCACGGCTTACAGAATGCATGCAAGAAGTTGAGGTATCTTATCATTGTTCAATGTGAAGCTCATGCTACTGTGTGTCTCATGATGTCGAGTAGATCTTTCGACACGTTTATGTTCTTCCTCTACCAGATACCCTCATGCCGGACCATGACTTGCGAGACTTCAGGTCACACACAACGACCCTCGAATCCCTTCTCGGCTGTCCGCTCAGCCCCTTATGCGAGGATCTCTCACGAGCTTCCAGGGTAACAAAACACTTGCCATTGTGCAAGCGAAGGTGTCGCAAGGCGCTAAGATAGAGCGGATTGCCACCCTGGGCCGCTTGACAATCTGACATCAAGTTTGCCGTTATATCCAGTCTTGCCGTGACTATGCCAGGCAGTCGTTTGAGTATCCCGACGAGTCTCAGAGAGAAGGGAGCAGCGCGAGCACAACGCGAGGTCGGCTGCCGTGCGCAGTTAGCGCGTTCACATTGGGGACTACTAATTCGAGCGGTAGGATGAGATTCATCGCATACACCCATATCACGAACAAGAAATCCTGAAGCGTAGTATCCTCGATACCACACACACTACAATCCCACGTACGCCCGACCTCGTACAACAACGGATCATGCAGAAGATTCCGCAGAACAAGATGATGCTTACGCCCGAAGACTCGGCAGAATTGCATACACCACGTCGGCGCACTATGCAACATTAGCCGCGGTAGTCTCGGAAGACTCGGGTCATTTCGTACATCGTATTCGGCGATACCGCGGGGGTAAGACGTCAGGATAAGCTTCCACATCGAGCTGCACACCGCTATTCATAGAAAGATCGCTGTGGAAATAGGGTATACTAACGAGGCAAGACGTAACGTGCTCGCGATCAGCTTACCAAGGCAGCTAGTCGCGCAATGTAGCGGTGGGTAAGCGTAGAGTGGTCGCCAACGTAAAGACCTCGAGTTATCCGCATCCTACCTACCTCTTCTGATCTGTCCATTTGCAACAACATCGGAACAGTTTTCATCTCCCTTCTAAATACATACCTCCTCCTCCCAGTCATCATGAGGTTCTCCGCTATCGCGTCTTTCTTTGCTATTGCCGTGGCCAGCGCCGCAGCCGATGTCACGCCTCGATACGATGTCGACAACTTCTCTGCATACTGTGTCGCTGACGGCGGACTGTGCTAGTACGTCTTCTTTCCTCGTCACTCATCGCCCATCTAACAAGCGCGCAGCTACGACTTCCAAGTCCGTCAGCATGCGAACGGCGAGACGATCCCCACTGAGTGCGACACGTCTGCCAAGGGTGATGGAGCCCTTCCGAGTGTCTCCGAAGGTACATGCAAGAGATCTTCGCGCACTTTTGCCGTGATCAGGGAAGATGATGGCAGCCTCAACTTCTCCGTGAGCCAGCAGATCACACCAATCTCCTTCACAGTCGGCAACCACACCATTTCCGCGGACCAGATCGAGAAGAAGGACGGGCAGGAGACGTACGTTGGGCCGAAGAGCTTCGGGCTGTACAGCTCTTAGGAAACTAGGGAGATGAGATTGAGGGATCTACGAATAGAAATGAGCAGACTTCTACATTGTGTTCTTTCCTCGAGCCGTGATGCCTTTCACACTGCCTTCATGAATGAATTGATGCAGAAATGATGTTGTTCATCAGGACACAGGATCTCCGACCTTGAAGAGACGGTCTTGGCCGCTCGCTCTTGCTGCATGCTCAGCTGCGAGAGTCAATAATCGCAACCCCGGGTAGATGTCAGCGACTGACCGCGAGGCGTCGCTTTCTATGCAGGTTTACTGACTGACGACGCGCGATATGCAAGTGGGTATCAGGTAGCGTTCGCAGCGTTCCTCGTGGGCACACTGCGACGTCTCGACTGGAGAGAACGATCGTCATCCAATCATTTGGGGGACTGGTATGTGCGACAAATCTCGCAGCACGGATGAGCTTGCTTGTTATCAGCGCTGGGGCAGGGCCAAGAGGAAGCCTGGATGCAGACGTGGGTTGTGTCGGTGTGAGAAGTCAGCGTATATCGTGACCACGAAGAGTTAGGATCATGCTCACTGCCAGTACCTCAAGCACGTAATATGGAAACCAAAAGCTGCTTCCAGATATAGCGACGCGTGTTTGTGGGTTCTGCTGATAAAAGCGTCTACGCAACCAACAACGTGTATGATGTGTGGGTAAAGAACTGGAAACGAGTACGAGTGAAGTATGCGCAATCTGGGACGGCAGCCTCGTCGCAAACCGAAGTCTATAATCGATCGTTGAGGACGTCAGCAAAAGGCAAAAAGCGGGGCGACAGATCAGCATGGTCGCGGAGAAGGAACATGAGTGTGCCTTCGAAGAGGGCGCTTTCGTAATGCAATAGCGTATAGAAACGTAGCGGTGACCGCATATCTGATGAAGACGAAAAGTCTTGCGAGCAGGCTAATAGACTGAATCTATACTGACACAACACCGGAGGTGACACTAGCGTTGAGAAGAGTATGTCTTCTGTGCTCGCCTCCGCCGGCTGCGTCAGATCGGCGTCTCCAACGAGTGATGTACAATTCCAAAGGTTCAGAGCCGCACGTGTGGCCGCTGGATGCACATCAGCGGGTAGCGTTAGAAGATCCGAAGACTGCAGCCGATACCAAGGTCCTATGTCAGAAGTTGGGAGGATGACCATGCCGACAACCATCACCATATGAACGAGACCTGACATTAAGCGCTCTGTTTCTTCACCACCCGAAGAACAAACGATTTGCGCCAATGCTGGTGCTTCTAACAATTTCATCCCTACCCTTGGCCTCACGCCAGTCCGCAGTAGTTACCCGAGCTATGGCGAGGTTTCGGAGCGCGACATCATTGCCGAGAGCTACACCTAGATGCGAAGACTTACCGGCCTGCGCAGACATGAGAAGGACATGATCTTGGTGGGTGCGACATTGTATCCGGGTTGTCGCACATGCCAGGATGGGTGAGACAAGTGTTATTCCGGCTTCGATCACAAGTCGGATACATGGGTAGATGAGGCATCTCGTTCTTCCACGATGTCGCTTTCCCAGAGCTTATATCCTCATCCCAGCTACACCGTAACAGCTGCTGGCGTGATCATGTGTAGTGATTGGCGGAAGACCTCGTACATTGACGCGGGCAGCTGACAAGATGTAGAGCAGACCTTCGGGCTCGATCGGCTTTCGTGTGCAGCGTGAGATGAGGCGGACTATGCGATGCGACACAAGTGGTCTGGCTTGGCCGCGCAAGCTGGACCGATCTGATGAGGTTCGTTGTGGTCTCTTGCTCCAGCCGATGCAGGTGGCTAACCAGATACGTCGCGCCTGCGACAGAGCCAACGTCGCGCTGCTCCTTCGGTCTGAACAGTTGTTTCAACATTCATTCTGCCTTCCGTTTCTGGTGGCATAAAATGGCGATACTGACGGATGTGCTCTGATCGCAAGAACATCCACGCTATCGCAATCATATCGTGTACTAAAGCCTAACGTTGATGACCAGCTCGAACTAGGACTAGACAGGGGTCTTTGTGGGAGACGCAGTCTGTTATTTCATCCCTGATAGCACGATTGTCAGAGTATGAAGGCGTCGACATCATTTCAAGAGTCTGCTAATGACTGCCATGATGGGGGATCAGTGAAGTCTTTGAGTATAGCGGTGCGCAAAGCTGGATTTACGATTCCAGCGTTCGTAAATCGGTCTCCGCAAGCCTAGCAAGTAGCTGGGTCAAAGAGTGAAGTCTTACTCCGAAGAAAGCTGACGAAGATGCTTTTGATTTGGAGAGCGCGGGGCTGCACAGGAGTCAAAAAGCCCCAGTCACCTGCGACTATGCGACCTTGCCAGGCAAGTGTTGTATGATGAGACAGGAAACAATGTCGGGGGCTGCATAGCACTGACATCACAAGCAACAGATGACGAATCATCATGTAGTGAACACCTTCATGATGCTTAGTCTTGACTCGTCGACATACGATTGCGGTGGCCTCTCACTTCTCTCAACTTCTTGAGTGAAGAAGAAGCTATGTTCACGAACTCTTCAAGCCCGTCGCAGAAGTCGTCGCGAACTTCACCGCTTTTAATGCCCACTTCTTCCACGGCAGTTTCGACAATCTCCTCAGTCTGCTCCTTGAACTTGCACAGCTTATCGTCAACCACTTCACCAAGCTCTCGTATGCAGTCTTCCTTGATTGTGTCGACATCGAGCTTGTGGTCGGCAACCACGTCCTCAAACTCTCCCTCAGCTTGAACACGGAGGCTGTACGCTTGGTCATTGGCATCGGCGAAGATCGAAGTCAAGTGATCCTTGGCCAGAACTTCCAGGCGGTCGGCTATGAGTGTGCCGAGGGAAGGCGAAGGTTGGGGCGTACAGCTGGCTCTAGGGGGAGGCGACGAAGACGGTGATCGTCTGGGAGCAAGGGATCTATGAAGGACATCCGGCAATATGCTCCTGAGAATGTTGGGCAACATGCTTTCGACCAGGGCTGGAAGCTGAGCTTCAACGGCCTTATTGACGACGTCTTGGAAGGCGAGCTCGGCACTGGCGTATGGAGATGGGTGTGCACTTATTATCTTCGCTTCCTCCTTCTCGGATGGCGAATGTTGGGATGTGCCGGATGGACAAGGTGAGGATGTCGCGACTTCTGTGGGCGACCCTTGATCGTAGTGCGGACGTTTATGAGGAGGCGATGCAGGCTGCGAGGGCGGTGTAACTATCTTGCGTATGAGTAATTGTCGAGGTGATTGTGGCACGAGGTAACCTACCTCGCCTGGGTCGCTTTTGCGATGCACCCGCGTCTACCGCGTTTGTGTACGAAGGTGGTGGTTGGTGGTCTTCTTCAACGGTACAGAAGATTGCCCAATCCGCGTATCTGCATCCATCGGTAGTCTCAGAGACCCCCGAATACGCTTGCATATCTTTGAACAGGCGTTCCAGAGGAGGACGATTGTTGGCGTGCACCCAATTGTAGTCAAAGGTGATGTCGATCGCTGTAGCTTTCGCGAGGGCAGCCAGGCTGTGGAAGGGGGCCTCATATCCGCTCTTCGATGTGTAGGTAGCGGTTGAAGAAGGGCACCTGATCTTGCATGGCTTCGCGAGCGTTAAAGCCAATGCTCTTATTTGGGGATTTCCGGCGCGTGCGATGGAGGTCAACTGGTCGTGGGAAAGGGACGTGGTAGCATCGCTCAGCGTAGTTGCGTCGCGCATCAGGTTGTCAGCATCATAGATCAAAGTAAACGTTTGCTCATCATCGAAGCCATTAATGAAAGTCGTGCATTGTAAATGGAAGCTAAGCTGCAATGGCTCCTCGTTGTACTTCACGACCAAGACACATGGTGACTGTGCAGCAGGGTCCGATCTCACGCTTGCCAACACGGGCACACCCTTTTTGGAGACAAGCCAGCGGACCATGGTGCAGAAGTATCACTCACAAGTGATATCCCCCCTTGCGATGAAGCAAGCGCAAGGGAAACCCACCCGCCCGGGCTTTTGACGCGTCGCGCGCGGAAAGCAGCCCTGACTCGTTGTGTCCGGCTCGGTGAATGGTGCTGGGTGGAACGGAAGCGCGGTGTCGGCTCGTGAACTGCTGTCCCCGTCGTGTCCGCACGACCTGTGACTGCTTGAGAACCGCCCCTTTGACGCGTGAGTCGCCGACGCGTGGGCTGTAGGCCGACAACGCCGGGCGCACGTCAAAGGTCCCGGGGGATGGCGGACTGAGGCAGGGCGACAGGTAGGCGAAGAGGACCGGGGGCCAGGAGCTGACGAGAGACGGTGGCTGCGGTTGACGGCGGCTAGCAGGTGAGGTCGAGATGGTTAGGGTCGATGGCGGTGATGGTGGTCGGCGTGGAGGTCGCGCTCTCGGTGGCGAGGGCTGCAGCTTCCGGGGTCGGATTTTCTATTTCCCCGTGTGAACGCTAGGCCTTTTCGACTAGCGTGACGACACCCCGCCGTTTCTCGATGCTTACGTCGTATGCCCTCCGCTCCAACGCAGGCCTCGCCATCCATAACAACGTCAAGGGCAATGATGCTTGTCACACGCTCAGCGCCCATTAACATCACTTGGTAACACGAAGCAATATGCATTGTACCAATACGATACACATCAACACATGCGCCGCTCGTAGTGCGCGGGAGGCAGCTCTGGTTCCAAGTGCAGTTTCCAGCACATTGGCGCATTTAACAGCACGCTCGCGCGAAGAAGAATAGGCTACTTTTCGCTCGAAGCACAGGTGACGCCTGGCGCGGTATGGTGGGAAAAGTCACAACATTCGGACGCGCAGGGAAGACAAATGAATGTTGTCTGAGACCCTTGTCAAATATGCGTTCCGGATCTACTGGACGAAGAGCCACAGAGCCAGCTCGAATCTGATGCTTGGAAGTGTTCTTGTTGCAACACGGCCATGAGTTATATATCCACCCACCAGCTCTGTGGTTGCGAAGCGTCGTCATGGGTGTGATCCGAATCTTCGGCTCGACATGATGATGCGACGAGAATGAGACTTGTGTCCTCCCAGCGCTTCCGGGACCAAGCATCGATCTGACTCCCAGGCAAACCCCTTCTCCACTGTATGTGCCATTGGTTCAAGTGCGAACGACAGTGGGAAGAGGACGCACGGCATCATGGGCGGTGGTGCAAGATGGCATGGCATTATCGCTCACACCTCGGCACCATTCTCAGGTCCCCTCAAGGTCGACAATGGTCATGTGCTCCTCAAACATTCTTCTTGAAGGGCGACCGGATACGCACATGTACCTGCTGCCTCGCGACACCACTTCCAACCTCGTCCGGAACATAGTGCGTCGTCTCCATCGCGTTCACGCTGGTTAATTCTTGTCGCGGTATCTGGACGGCGAAATCAATACCTTAACATACATATCACCGTTCCACAACAAGCGATTAGATGTGGTTCCTGAATGGTACGCTCTTCCAGGATCACGGCCTTCGCCTTCGAGCCTGCGCAGGGAGCATCGAGTTATCTCATTTCACCGATGTAAGGTTAGTTGAGAACATCATCATCGATGAACTGCGGTCTCGTGATGCTGCGGCGTTGGTGGGCTCCGACAATTTTAAAACCTCTTATTCGAGTTGAACACTACTTTTGCGTATGCGATGGGGATGGTTTCTTGATGCTCAAGTCCAACTGTCTGCGTTCTTTCAACGCGGTCGAGAGCCGTTTGAACCTGCTTCTACTCAAAGATGCCAGAGGTTCATCAAGATGTTAAAGATTAATCGCGCCTACATCAGCATAAAAGTATGAGTCGGTTAGACGCCTCGCACTTACAAACCTTCAGACCTGCGATCGTGATGCACCGACTGCAACAGCGCTATATCGGCTGGATGCAGCCTTTGACGGTGCTTTAAGGAGGCGATTGAATGCATGTTTTGACGCACTCAGCCTCAAACACTGTCATCTGTAGTGCCCAGCGTGACGCTGACTCTTTTGAGTCGAGCCCGGAGTGCGATCAGACCTGATTAAGTCCGCAGTTCAAATCGCCGGTAACTAGTCGCTTCAGAACACAAGAAGAGAGAAATTGTAGATATGCATGTTGAACATAGTGTGGTCCTGATGCGTGCTCTGATCGAAGGGTGAAGTTAGCTTCAAAATAGCTGGACCAGTGTAATGCAGATCGACGATGAATTGTTGTAGAGTGTGGAGACAAGAGCGAGGCAATAGATGCTATCATAGGAAACGCGATACCTCTTGGCTGGACAGGTGCGTTAAAGTTACTTCATCCACAGTTGAAGACCACGAAGATGTATTTGTAACACTAATGTGCGACGAAGAAGAAGGAGCAGGCAGAGAGAGGATCGTACAAAAATTGGCAAAGTGGTGGTATAAGAGTTCAGAGAAGCGTAACAGGGCCACATGCGCACGATGTCTCGTAAATCAGCGACGTGTTCAAGCGTCCCCACAACTATCGAGTGCGGCTAGAATCGGATCCAAACGGTCACAGGAATCTCTGCACGTTGTACTGTCGCCGATTCACCACCAGAGAAGACGAAAAGCACTGGTCTTTGCCTGTACCTTGCACTTCTTTTTGAGGTGAGCTTTCTTCGTCAGCTCGTCTATCATAACGCATGCTAAGATTTTCTCCTTCGTGGAACTGCGATTTGCTTCTACCTAATACGAAACATAGAATATGTAGCGGAAGAGCTGTGAGGTCCTGCATGTTGCGTCAACTTTTCGCACTCTTGCACCAGCAAAACAAACGACGAATCCTGAAGTCTCAGACCTGTCTTACACCGCCCGCACCGTTATCCGAACTGTCAGTGAGCTAGGCTTTTACACAAAGAGCTTCTCTAGACCAGAATGTCTTGCACTGTCGTGATGATCCAGGAGCACAGATTTTGTCGGAGAACCTGAGACGCTGAGGTACGAGAAGTGGCCCGCGCTTCGTCTCATGAGCAAAGGCCACGCCATGGAAGCTAACAAGGACGAGTGTAGTTGACACTCATGGACAGCATGGCTTCATACGGCAATACCTGCGGCAGGGTCGCCATGTCTGACGGAGATGCGATTGCTGAGCAGCGATGCATACAAGGAACAGCGACAGCATCGTTTTCGGGTGAGTTAAAGACTGCACAGGTACTAATGGTCTATTATCTTTGGGTGTATTCTTTGTTGTCCCGACACATCTGCATATCTGCTGGCTGTTTCTACCTCCCGGATTTTGTCGCTTGATGTCTCATGGCCGTGAATCACTCAGCCAGACCAGACATTCGCTTTGGTGTCTCTAGCGTCGCCTTCACTGCTCCCTTTTCTTGGTGTCTTCCATGCTGAGACCCCGTGACGACGAGACGCCTGCCTGACCAGTACAGGGATGCTGATGTTGAATTAGTCCCTTCGGGGCGTGGTGGTGTAGCACGAGCATAATGTATGGATCTTCGCGTGGGCAGATTTATTGCTTCGCGCGAAAAAGGAAGGCTTTTCTAGCGTCACTAGTAAGTCTGCCGGCTTGATAGTCAATGTAGGCTATCACAGTTTGAACAGTGTGACTTTTATTGATGCCTACAGCCGTCACGCAAGCCAGCCCTAATTGTTTCTAACAGTCTCATCATCCAGCAACGATTATGCTGAGCTGGACAGTGACAGCTTGTGCAAGTGATGTCTTCACCATCACTCACACTATCAGCAATACTGCATCTTTGACCGCGAAGCGCTGCCGCGCTACCACTACATGATATGCTGCGAACACGCGAAACTTTCCACATTCACGTTTTCACCGACCCAAGTTAACCGCTTGCAGCGTTCAAGATATGCATATTCTGAACCTTTCCGTAGTCACTCCAGAGCCGGAGGAGGTATCAAGACTCCCTTCCACCCCAATGCGGCGGCTCATGGTCCCCTTTGTCCACTCGCGGCGCATCAAGGTGCAGGTCCTTGATAGCCAGCATCAAACATCTTGCGACCATGATAGGCGCGCGTCATCATGAAAGCACCTCTTCCCGCACCCTGAAAACTCCAGGTGGGGAAAACCTCTTCACTCTACCTGTTCAATTGCACTTCTCGGTTACCATGTGATCCAAGGTGGAAGTAATCGAGTGCAAAAGGTTCTATAGCGATGTTGTGTAAGCACGAGCTCTTCTACGCAGCTGGAAACAAGGCTGATCGCCTCCAGAATCAGGACACGATTACACCCAGGTATCTTCTATGGAAGGCCTTGACTTGTTTTAAAGCTGTAAACATTGGCGTTTTGTGTGAGCGGTGCGCGCACAGTTGGCCTGCTGCACAAAGCGGATGTTACGTGATATTATGGAAGAAGAACGAGCCTTCAAAAATTGGAGCTGGGAAAAGGTTCAGATACCATGATGCAAAGAAGTCTCGAAAACATCGATACCATCTGCACAGCTAGAAAAGAAGAAAGCTGATGTGTCAAGACATTATGCGGACGTGCCGTCTCTGGCCTTGAGATCAAGATGTCATATGTGGTGGGTCTCCCGTCGAAGCCAATTTCATTTCCAGACCCCCAATTGACCATACAGGGTCTTTACAGACCGGCCGTTCGCGAATCTTGCGCAGCAAGATCTAAGCAACGCAAAAATAATGTTGTTGGGGCGACTGCTATCTATCAGCATTTGCATCGCGGAATTTGAAGACACTCACTAGAATACACCCATGCACACGTCGCCAATGGTCCCGACGTAGAAGCCAAATGCCGTTGGCTGCCCATGCTACGTCAATCAAACTCGTTCCAATGACGTTCCTCTTGTCCATTCGCCGCACTCCCTCGGTGCATATCCTTAGCAATGAGAGGTATGTCGATGGCGTCGTCTGGTTATGCCGTCGGCCATTCCGCTACCAGCCTTCCTTTCATGGCTTCTCACCATCATCCCGATGAAGGTCTGGTGCCCAGCCCATGGCCCGAACATTCCCATACGTCTCACCGGCCGGGCTACGATGCAGCAAAATCTGCGTTTCGAATGCTTGGTCGTCCGTCGTCGGCCTCGACCTCGGCGGTTCGCGCCAAGAGGAGGGACATGCCAGACCTAGGGCAGTAGTGCACTTGCAGAGAAAGTAATGTGAAAGCTGTATAGTGATATCGCCCGTGAATAAGAGTACCGTGTTTCTCAAGTGAGTCAACTGCTCCAAGTTTCTCTGTACCATGAAGGCGTCGTGCTTTTGCTGATCAGCTGTGTTCATCTTTGAGGATTGCAAATCACTTGCCTGCGCCATAAGGCTGGCTTGCATTTCATGACCGTACGGTGCGACATCCTGCGCTCCACTAGCCATCAGGACGAGCCGGAGGTTGTCGTTTTGGCTCAGCAGACGCATGCGTCGGAAAAGCACTTGACAGTGGACTTCGGGCCCGTTGACAGAGAAGACTACAGTGGGCCGGCCTTTCTTCGCATTCACTTTGGCGATAGCATCAACTGCAGCCTTGGCCAGATGAATGGCGCGATCGGTACTTGTTTCCAGAACCAGCAAGGGCTGGGGCGGAAAAGGTGTGGACAAGACCCGGTTTACCACGTTGTTCACCTCGAGCATTTTTGCTTGGTCCTCGATTGTGTCCTCGGCCCATTGCGCATTAGGGAGAGTATCTTCGGTGAAAAAGATAGAAGTGTCAGTGCCCATGCTGACGATAGCCCTGTTGTTACGTCTAATGGCTCGGTTGTTCACCACGCGTCGTTGAGTTGAGTTGGGTAGACGTCTTTTGTAGTAGCTTGTTTGGATCAAGGCATTGCAGTCAAATGTCGCTTGTCTACGCGCTGTAGCGGTGTGGCCTCTCATCATACCAATACATCAGGCTAATTACCGAACGCTATGCTGAGAGTCAGAGGGGTCAGAAAGCGGATACAGGATGATACAGCTCGTATCGGATTTTGGTTTCTCCGCGTGCGTGTGCGGGGCGTGAGATCGTAAGTCTCGGAGATGCTTGGCATCCAGTCGTTCCAAGGTTGTCGGGTAGCCGTGACACTGATCCAGGGACGATCGAATGCTTTCTTTGCTATTGCTGAATTTGTCCTAGTGCAGTGGTGATGTAAACGCGAGTACCAACAGGCTATAACGGCGGTGAAAAGGTCCGCCAGACAACGAGTGAATAGACGTGTTGCCTCCACGCGGGCCAGCGTTCGATAAGAAGGTTCCGTGGTCCAGCCACGATGCTGGTAATACGTCGCCACCGAGCTTCAAAAAAGAGTGACTAGGTGTCTGATCACGCTAATCTCTTTGGGGGCAGGCGACACTGACCTTGCAAAAGATGGCTATGAAGATCCAAGTAGCCGGGTGTCCTCCGACACAGTTGTGCATTGTGCGCTTGTACTCACTACATCCATCGCCTACCGGTGTTCCCGCCTTTCAAGGGAGCCCGATCAACCGCGAGACTATTATAGAGGGAAGACTTGTGTTGAAGAGTGTAACATTGGCCTTGAAAGTAAAGCAAAGCCACACGACATGATGCCGAAAACTACGCGTCGTACGAATGACGAGCTAGGCTATACCTCAGATCGCATTAGTATGCCCTGCCGCTCAAGGTATTTCTCGATGAGTAGACGAGTTCACCGCGCACTACCCCCACAATCTAGCGATGTCATTGGAGAGTTGATGCCGCGATGAAAACACAGACTAAAGTACCACTTGGCCTACTGGCAATACTGTCAGGCGAGATGCAGACAAACGTCTTTTTTACGCGAGCGCGAGGTAGAGTAGGATAATCACGTAGTTACATCCTATGAATCGGAAGGCTCGCATTCTACCTATCCCAGATACTTCGTCCTACTTGACGCTGGTTTCAAACTGTTTTCCGTTAGCCTGATCTCGTCCTGAATTACTGTCACGGCAAAATTCTCTGCCTTTGGCCAGTGACAATAGGCCGGAAGAACGCCTGTAATAGATCGTGGAATGCATCCCTTCCTCCTGCATTCTACGCAACGCAGATCTTGTTTTTGAAAAGCTCGATCTCCGCTATCATATGTTATCGACTACGCAAAGCTGTCAAAAGATAAGGAATGCTCACCTTTTCGCAAGACGTCAGCTTTTCCAAGCCGCCTCTCGACGCTAATACCCCGATATCCGTACGCACACTGTCCATCCACGTTCTTGTTGTCTTCTAATCGCAGCTCCAATAAGAGCGGCAGTCTCAAACAGCTGCGCGATCATCAATAACGGTGCAGCGACTACGGAGATATGGGGACAAGCAAGCATCGTGGCGGCTTGGAAGGAGGAGTGTAGCGCCCGCAACACCAAGCAGTCTCTCGAAGCTCCTCTGGGTCATTGCTTCATTCGAATCTCGAGTAAGGTGGTGGTACATGGCGCTTGAGAATGGAGCCACGTCTTCCAGGTCTGTCGCAATGACGATGACACAAATATTGTCGTTGCAACTCAGTAGCTTCACCCTCTTATGCAATTCGCAACTGTGAATCTGAGAGCCCGGTACGGATAAGCACACGGTTTGCGTACCCTCCCTCATATTCTGCATCGCCATCGCGTCAGCGATTTGCCTCAGAACCCTCAGAGCGTTGTGTTCCGTCGAGTCCCGAAACAGCATGGTCTTGATTGGAGTCTTGACTGCCTGCAATTGTGCCCGAAACTTTTCCAGACCGTGTTCTTGAATGTCGGAAGCCGAGTCCCCGTCCACGGCGCGATCGGGAGAGCTGTCTCTTGGAAGTAGATTGATCCTTGTGCTTCCAAACGCGACATGCGTGGGATCTGCTGTTTGAGTGGCGCGAATGGCATCTTCTGTCCGTGAGGTGCTTGCGTGAACATGCCAGCTCGTCGTGCTGATTGCTTTTATTGTGGGGAGACACGCCTGGATTACCCCGTTGAGCAACTCTTACGTGGCTACCGATTCGAGAGTACTCCGACCGCCAAGAGATGGCTGCCCAAATCTCACTGATGTTGCCTTGCCGGAAGAAGTGGTAGTTGCCGTGTCCGGAAGAAATGAAGCGGTAGCTGAAGGTCCAGACTTTTAATCCCGATGCAGTGGGAGATGCCAGACAATGGTTCGAGCAAGTTACAAGACTATGTATCTGTGCCCCGTGTGGTGAGACAGCGTCTGATGAAGTAGCGGTCTGTTGTCTAGCAGATAGTGCCAATTACCTGGGACATATGGATGTGGGGTCGAAAGACTGGTAAGAGGGGCCGGGCGTCTCTTTGTACTAAGGGAAACGCAACAACTGATCATCACTGACATGTCATGGGGCGCTTGGTGAGACGTATTATGAATAACACCTGGCATTTGCTGCGCATACCTTACCATGGACGCGTGGCTTACCATGATGCTGAGCTTACTAAGTACAAACGATTGGCGGATAGAGCGCATGTTCTTCGAAGCACCTTGCAATCATTGCACAATAGTAAAGGCCGTGACATAATTCATCTGACTTTGATCGAGTCGCTGCCTGAAGGATGCTTGAATTGGCTTAGAGCACATCTGTCGCTTTTGTAAACTAAATCCGCGTAGGTGTGAGGAAGAAGAATGGTCTTGCATTGAAGAACATGCGATAGCGAGCGGTAGAGAGTTTTATGAACTTAATGCGTTCTTTGCACGTCGCAGTCAGACGAATTGATCGTGTGCGCTCGCTGTATGATACCTAAGTACAGTCCAGCTCCGAAGCTTCGCTAAATGCTTCCACAATTAGCTCATAATAAATTGGCACACCGGACAAGTATAAGTTGAACTTCGAAGCACCTCTTCTAATTCGACACCCTTCGCCTCATACAAAACGAGGATTCCAGTACAAATACTAGAGCTGGATTCGAGGAAGAGATTGCATCCCTGAACAGCATTGTCTAATGCAGCAAAGTGGCTCATATGGCTTTGTGTAGGGTTCGGATTGATATGTTGAGACCATTACAGGCTGGAATAGGCGTGAATACTCACGATTTGAGTCCAACGTACGCCCAGCGTGACGGGATGAGGAGCGGGGATCTCGCCAGTAAGACGTGAGATCATGCGAGATGCCAGCGATATCACCTGTTCAATAGTGGGATAGTGATACGTCCAAACAACAAGCGACTTGATAGTGTCGAAGTACGAAATGAGCTTCAGCGATGCTGGCGGCTCGTCGCGACGCGGGAGAGGCTGCGTCGGAGTTAGGCCTTTTCGAGATTAGCACGTCGATCTCCCGTAGAGCCTCAAAGCTTCGGCAACCTGTCACCATACCTGCAGACGATGATCACGGTATAAACAGCATCGCAAATAGAAATTGTCCTTGTTGTATCGACTTGCCAGCTTGACAGCGATATTACCGTACGAGGTGCAAGCGCTCTTTCTGCATGCCTGAGACTGGCCATCATTGCGCTTGTCGCGCGCGGAGGATGCCGGGTGAGGCAGGCATGTGGCTGGTGCAGCCGAGCCACAGCAGTCATGACTCAGCGCGGGCACCCTAGCTCTCCTTCCGCGTACGTGTAAGCTGCGACTTGCGCCCAATCCAACACCACAGAACGTTCTCACTCTTGCCGGACGTTAAGGTGACACCTCGCTTGCGTCATTCGTTCCGGCTTCATATGCCTTCCCGATTAGGGGGCACGCGCTGAGCTACCCCCCACAAGTCGTCCAGCCGACACCTGCAGCGCTCGCGCATCGCCTTCAGTAACGCGAAACCCCCCGCCGACCCTCCTTGGCAGCTTCAACCGACCCGAGAGCTGTGCGCGCTATGTCAAGTCTCGCTCGTCATCTCGGCGCAAGCTCCATGATGCCTGCACCATTCATAGAGTGGTCGCTCAAGCGCCTGACTGATGCGTTGCAGTGGTCTCCCTGTCATCAGCACAGCCAGCACTTCCAAGCAAGGCACCGTCTGACCGTTCAGTACGCGCGCATTCGATGTCGACGAACGAACGCCATTCACACACAAATCTCCGCTGGGATATCGCACACCCTAGGCTTATGGGGAACACCTCGCGCGCAACGCCTTGTGCGCACCTTCCACGAACCTAAGGCAGTGCGATGAGCTGGAAATATTCACAGCTACACATGAGCGCAAGGAACGGCACAATGCAGGCGTCTCATACGGTCTCAAGGCCTACACACCTCCGCTGGTCGCTTGCTTTGCCGCGCACCTCGTCAAACTCTTCCACGATAAGCGCATGACCGCGAGACATCCATACATCGATGCGGCGTGAGGGAGGCAATGTGAGCGGATACAAAAGGAGGCGGATTTTCAAAATCGAGTGCGGCGAGCGCGGAGGGGTGGTCTGATCAGCATCAGCTAGGCACCAGCTATTGCTGCAAAACTACCGGTTCTCGCGACACACCCGCGGTCATAGCACGGATGCCTCCCCAGTGGCCGCCTCTCGCACCTTTCACCAGCACCGTCCGCGCCTCGCCCAAGAGTCTGCTCCCTCCAACCATCGATACGTGGTCCGCGCCTCCCGCATTTGCCGAGCCGAACACTTGAAACGTACAAGAGGGTCACGTCGGCGCGGAGCTTCCTACGTGGGGCCACGAGGTTGATCGGTAGCGTATTCGCCTTTCTCTGCGAAATGAATGGATGGTCTGGCATTACAAGCTACTGATAGCCCACTGGCCAATTGACATACCGCTCAGTCAGACAATGCGATGGTTCCTTCGGCTACAACGCGACCGCCAGCAGCACAACGAGCCCATGAGGCGCACCCCTCTCGCCCATTCGACATTGGTGGACGCAAGGCAGTCCTGTCTGAACCAGGTCCGTCTGCTCCGCCACCATCTCCAGCGCGAACACATTCCTATCGGCTAAGCTTCACTGCTGTCGCATACCCTGAGCAGGTCGATAGAACCTCCATTCCACATGAAATCAAATGGAGTATCATGTCTTCCCTCGACGGCTACCTGAAGCACGGCATCCGCCATACGTCTGCCCGATTAGCTTTTCGAAGAGCGGCAGTCGTGGTTCACGCTCGTCGCACACACCCGTCGCACAGCGATCTCGTCGGGTTGTGAAGGGCCAGCCGCAGTGCCGCGTGAGACGCACGGCACCTCGCATTATTCTCCATTGCTTCGTTGGACCAATAGCCTCGGTGAAGCCGAGCAGTAGCGGTGGTGGATTACTGCGTCACGAGGTAGGTGGGAAGAACATCCGTCCGATGCTGTAGCAACGATGCTACAAGTTCCCGGCAAGTCATGGAGCTGGTAAGACACCTGATGTTCTCTTGCTTTGTTCTGGTGAAACCCGATGCGCAAAGCCATGGGTGCTCGATTGAAGAGGCAGCAACCAAGGTTGACTCAGACCCAGCCTCTCTGAGGTCAGATCATTTGAAGATTGCGCGATCACTTCGAGCCAGCGATACCCCTAGACCCATGCAATGACAAAATATCTCCATTGTGCTTACACGAAACATCACTACTTTACTGACCGCCATCTATTCCAGCACAGCATGTCCGTTTCGGTTCCCGGATAGAAGCCCACCTTCTGCATTCCTTGGTTACTCATTTGGGGTGGTGTCAGCCTGGCCGCTCAAAGTACGAGACACTTCTCTTCTCAGGCTTTACTGCCGATGGCGCCGTAGTCAATCTTTTGTCTAATTCGCCTGCTGCGCGTTCAATGCTGTCGCTGCATTGCACCTCGCCTGATGCGCGATACTAGTCACCCCCCCCCCACATTGATTGGCATGTTTCGATCTGAATGTTGGACGTTGTGGATTGGAAAGTCGAACCTTTCTTGCGGGAGGCGTAGCTGATAGTAGACTATGCCACTCGAAATGTACTACCAATCCTTCCTTTTGAGACTCAATCTCCGATGAAAGATGATGTGATGTCCGTTCATCCACTGAGCCGCAAGCGCGAGACGACGGGACTTATCAAGACACGACATAAGCACGACGGCTATCACCACACCGTACGGTTCAATGAGAGAGATGAGAAGCTGGGGCTGCAGCTCCAACCCCATCAGGGACGATGTAGATACCCAATCGAAGATTGCAGCTGTGTCGCCGCATCCACCATCACCATAAGCTTTGCTAACCTCCTTGTTTCATTTCTACTCGTTACCAGATGATTCTGTCTCAACGGCAACAGGTCACAAGCTAGGATTGGACTTCGACCCGGCGGTATCGCTATCAAACTCACACCCAAGTAACCAGCGCCACCTTCCTCGCGACGTCATTCTTCCTTGTCACGTACCTCGGATGCCATAACACCACGCTGACATGGATCTGACAGGCATTTCCACACGCTGAATAGACGTCCAACATTGCGACAGGCCGCCAATAGTATAAGTATGCGCCTTAGAATGCCGCCAAATACTATTGCAACTGACAGTGTACACCCTAACGTTGGGACATACTCGCCTCGCTCGATCCCCACCATAACACGCTGAAGATTGTCCAAAGCAATGGCCAGCGCCGCTTTCTATGCCGAACCTCGCCAACATCGAAGGGCGCTTGAACGCCTCCGTCGCTGTACAGATCCGCTGAGATAGGGCACTGCATCGAGGAGCATTACACGATCATCAAAAGAGCGACATGCAGCGCGCTGAGCATTTCCAGATGAAGAATAGCAACCAAACCCCACCCTGCATCAAGAACTCGCCATATTGCGACCCGCAAGAGTTCCCAATACCACTAACGTCTTCGGTCGAGCTCTTGTTGGGGCTGACAAATAGCTTGGGCCAAGATCTTTTCCTGCCCTATGCGATGACGAAGTGGCGCTCGCTCCCATACTCTGCGCTTAGACTTCGCAGTCACAAGCGATCAAATCGATAGTGATATCGTTGACAACATCTCAGGTTCCCACCGTACAGAACACGCGTAATCATACTGTGGCTGACAGTGAGTCTTCGGGCGCAACCACAGCAAAAAGGATGATTGATCAATTAGCAACTCTACTTCATGAAACTCACCATGCCGCATAGCATATGCAAAGGCCTTCACTCCTTGCCTTCTGTCGTCGTCAGCTCTGCGGCCGGATCGCATTTGTGTACATTCGCTTGCGCAAACATGGTCGCAGGGTACCGATGAGTCGCATACAGGAAGCGTGTATCGGCGAGCACAGTATACCCACCGCCGTGAACTGCATACACCGGTGGCCTTTTTGGTAGGGACATTCAGGTCTTCGTGTACGGCACACACGTCAAAAGCGCGCCCTCGACATCGCCACCGCCATCCAAAGAGAAACAAATTGTTTGCTAAGAAGGCGCCGCAAAGTTAGCACTAGACAGCCTGTGCTGTGGACGTCTGACAACGAAGACCTACTAATTAACCAAAGATACTCTGATGCCTCTTTGAAACGCGAAGTATCGGAAGAAATGGTGCGCTACCTCGATTGATTCTACAATTAACTTCACAATTCTATGTCTCTTAATACGCTGTTTGCGTTGCCACATCTTGCGGGTGCTGCCAGTTGTTACACAGCATCGTTTCCAAGACCGCTGCTTTCCACTCGTACGACACCGTAACGCTGGGTCGAAGGTGTTAGGACAGCTTTATCCATCAGAGCCGCAGTCGAGAAGCAGAAGAACTGCTCTTTCAGCGTTGACACGAAGCACCGAATTAAAGCTGCGCCTCTTCGCACATGAAAGTAACTGTGTTGCATAGTAGTTGGCTTATCTACAAAGCCGTGGCGATGCTCTCATTTTGCACTGGAAATTTTGTCATCTTTCTCTTGCCGCGATTGTGCAAGGAAGCGTAGGAAAAAGCAACGTTTGCGACGCCGCTGTTGAAATACAGCCTTCCATGTTGAGGGTAGAGCTTAGATAATACGATGTTGATCCTAACACATCTCTTAGGCGTTCCCATTGCGGAAGTACGTAACGACTGTCAACACGTATCGAATGTAGATTATCACAAAGTACAGCACTGCGCTATGTTTGAGAAGACGAGTCCAAAAGAATTGAGGTAGAAGCCGCAAAGATTACGAGCTACAGCAAAGAGTCGAAGACGTTAAGTGAACAGGCAGCGTCTAGGTGTGGGAGCACGCAACGATGACGATACTGATCGCCACACGCGAAGCGGTGCACTTACTCTCATAGAAACTTTGTACTGCTTCATTATGTCGTGACCGTGCAGGGCGTCGCATGTTCAGTCTCAAAGCTCGTAGCGCATTTAAACGCGAAGATGCACGCCAACGAGTCTTAGGCTTAAGCGATGCCTCCCTTCGAGCCGTGATCCTTCCGTCCTGCCAGCAAAATCCTCTCGCGTTGTCTCGCGATCGAAACAGCAACGCCTGAGCAGATCAAGATGAATGGAGCATGAAAGCGACGTAGCGAACAACACGAGAAGACACAAGTTCAAAAGTACGCGTATCGCACGAGCGATAACCCGTTCCGGCAAAGGTCGCCATCGCAGCTGGACTACGTGAACAGCAGATGAAGACTAAGCATGGCGATGATCATGCATAAAGGTCGTGATTGGGAGCTGTTCGAAGGAAAACCTTGCGTCTGAATGGGGACTGCAGTACCCTGATCGCGCAAGCTCAAGAAGAAAGACGCGTTGGATGTCTTCGTCGCTGGGCACATAACGAAGGCGTGGCCAAGCTTGTGAGAGTTGGGCAGCCTACGTGAACAGACTTAGTGGGGTAGAGAGAATGACCGGAAAAGAGGAGATACGTATTCGTTCGCGGGAAAGGGACGAATTGGGCGCAAGCATTGCACGATAAATTAAGACCCTCGAATCATTGCACGGCAGTACATATCGAGCAATTGAACTCGGTTCTAGAATAATGCAGGACGAATAAGAGAGCTGTCGCATTATTTGACTTGGGGAAGAGACGTATAGCAGCACGATAATGAATAAACTTATTCTCCAACAAGGGAGGCTATGTAGCATAGTCAAACTCTTGTATCAAGCCATGATCAATAACGAAGCGATGCCACACCATTGCGGGGTTCTTGCGACCATCTGCGAAACGACCTACACATGATGGGCAACTCTCAGTGAGTACAATGAGGTCTGCGTTGTTACCATGTCCATACGCATGGTGGAAAGCTAAAGAAGAGAGATGGAGTTTGCTTTCTTTCCCGCCAAGACCATTGCATACATCTTACAAACAGGTTCGAATGCATGCTTGCCAACACCTCTGATCCCTTGAGACATGACCATACGCACCTTGGCGGCGTTGCGCCATTCATCCATTCGATGGCAATAGGACCCTTCTGTGTTCATCTACGAACTTACGCGTTGGCGGATCGCAATGACACTGGCGATGACAAAGCGGATGCGACAGCCCACCCGGTTCGTGAAGCCGTGAATTCGCCGACGATGATTGCGAGACGGCCTGTGGCGACGCTCCTGTGGGCCCGTTGGCATTACGCAGTATAGTCTTCAGAGGTGCTTCGATGGCCCACCCTTGCGTCGAGCGGTTGCGGAGTTGATGGAGTGTCGCCAGAGAGTCGCTCGCTTGGGGGCCATGGTGAGGACGCGAAGGTGAGGAAGAACGAAGCAGTGACCAAGGGAGCGTTTAGGAAGGTTCGGACAAGCGATACGACACTGCTCAACGAGATACCCTCAATGATGGCCACGGTTCGATATGAGATGTAAGACTGGCGATCGGCCCTGGTGCACCCGTCAATCCTGCCTTGCTGGGCCATCCGCGATGATGATGGGATAGCGGGGCGCTTCTTGCATGTCGAGCGGGTCGACACCAATGCCGTGTATGCGCCAACAGGTTGTGACGTTCCAGTGACGATGCGCAAGCACTGCCTACCCCGGAGACAACAACCGAGCAGACGTCTGGTCGGTATTAGTCCTTTGG
Organism: Alternaria viburni; assembly: GCF_023758015.1. NCBI lineage: Eukaryota > Fungi > Ascomycota > Dothideomycetes > Pleosporales > Pleosporaceae > Alternaria > Alternaria viburni. The sequence continues at coordinate 49,525 of NW_026055819.1, forward strand.
TGTGAGTGAGGATGTATGTCAAGCGTATAGCTCGTATTCCGGAGGAACATCGCCGAGCGAGACGCGTCGTAGCACACACATGCTAGGTGCTGCATGGCAGAGAAGATTGACCCGGGTGAACGTGACTGGAAGAAGGATGGAGTCAACACAACGCAGGAGTACGAGCGTTCGCGTTGTACTCTTACGACCAACAGCGATAATCTGCCTGAGCGTGTGGCACCTGCCGCAAGCCCGAGAACACACGCGCAATCTCATCGAACCTCACCACCAGCTGGGACGCGGATATCGCTTCACCAGCGTCGCCTCATCTTGACCCCTGCCAGGGGCGAGCACTGTGAGGATCCAAATGGTCTGGAGCTGGCCCCATTGCGCGTTCGAGAATCAATGCGACTGCTTCGACTTCAAGGCGGATTCTAAGGGCATCCCGATCTTGGGTCGTTGTCTGCGCTTCCTTCTCGGCTTGGGGGCGGTAAGATGCTGCCTCCGATGAACGTGCCGCGATGATGCCCCATGATCAAGCTGTCATGCCCAGTGCGAGATGCTTTGCGTCTTTGATGTTCGTCACGGTATGACCCATGCTGCCGTCTGTGAGGAGATATGTGGGCAGTTCAGGACGCTGAAGCGCGGGGAATCAGGCGATTGCGGAGAGAGATGAGATGTACGAGGGGGGCGAGCGGCGAAGGGTGGCAGCGTCGCAGGGTGTGGACTTGTGAGTAGCGCGTACCGTGTGAGCCTACCACATCAACATTAGTACGGTGTAGGATGACTGCTAGATGGGTAAACTTACTGCGACCCACTGACGACCAGAGACCGTGCTAGGCTTGTCAGTCCTCATAGTCCAGCGTACTACGGCTACGCGCTTGGACAAGCCCATCCATTGCTCTCCAGTTGCATCCTCGCCGCCCGGTCCTGTACTGATCAGGCCACCAAAGCTGGGAACGGTATAGATTTATCGGGCTCAAGCAGTCTGCAATGGGTTCGCGGGGAAGGATGCATGAGTAGACACTTGATGACAAGCGGCCGTAGACAGTCGACCAAGGCAGGCAGCCGGGTGCCATGCTGCTTCCACCCATTCGGATATGGGAGCCGGACGCGCACGTGTGTAGTCGACAGGACAATGGAGGGCAGGCGGATCGAAGCGCTTAGTCGTGTGGCATATGCTGTCAAGGCTGGTGAATGCGTTGCGTCATCGGTCATCAGGCGGCGACTAGACGCGCATTGCGGACCTCGTCTGCGGCAAGGGATTGGACATAGAATGAAGCGGCGGCAAGGCGTAGCTTCTCGTCTTCGACATGTTCATGCTCGTGATGACGCGCTGGTGGCAGAACTGCACGAAGGATGGTTAGGGCGCCTCATTCGGTGGTGGCTGGATGTGTCTCATGAGGGCTGCAGAACAGCCAAGAGTAGCAAAGGCATTGCCGGTGCACGCCTTTGCACACCTAGAGTAGCGCTAAGCCATCTCTCCCACGAGAGGACAACATGGTGGTATAGTTCCCGAATCCGCCTAAGGAGGCAGCCGCGCTGGAGTGCCTGCCATGCGTGTGGATGTTGTCGCCGCCCATGACGACCTAAAAGGGCGCTTTACCCGGACAAGACTGACCTTCCGTGAGACGGTAGCAAATGTGTTGTCCCACGGTCGGATGTCCGCCCGTCGCTTCGCGAACCAGTGGTGTGGTCTTCGATGTTTGCTCGGTACGTCAAGGTGGAGGCTGAGGACGCGCTATGCGCGCCGGCGAAACGCGACGTACGAAGGCTCAGCATATTGAGTATGCTATGGCGCCTGGGTATCGCGAAGATATGAGTGCGGCCGGAGGGCTCTATCGTTGTCGAACGTACGAAGATGGGTAAGTGCGATTTGGCAGGGTGCCGCGGATGGAGTTCAACCCAGAGTGACGATGATCACATTGGGCGCCTGGGCATTGGTTATTAATCTAAAGTTGATGAAGCCGGTATGGATATCTGCTGACCATATGCCACAGCAGTAATTGCCCGGGTAAGGTGGTTGTGCGCAGGTTCAACACTCTTCGTGCGCCTGAGCGTATCCATGGGTGCGCAAGCGCGCGAAGTCGTTGTTCGTTGTGTTGAGCGCGTCAATTAACTGCCGGAACGTACGTATATATGGATGGGCAATGTTTGCGATGGAAGGGATGTGATGCGCGCGGTAATGCGCGTCGCGTCGTTGTGATGGGGCTGACGTGAAGGGTCGAGTGCGTCTTGTTGAGCGGGGCGGCCGCTGACCAATCGGCGCAGCCGGAAGTCCCTAGCGCGTCGCCCGCCCGCGTGCCCTCGGCCCAGGCGACGTGCGCACACGCCTGGCCGTCGCGCAGCAGACATCCCACCCACCATGCAGCCATACCCGATATCATGCCAACTATCCTTTGTGAAAACACAGTCCAGCCTCTCAATACCGATATCGATCCTGCATCCCATCCCCGACCCTCCACTACTGGTGACTGCCCATCCTTGGCTACGATGATTCGACGCATCCCACCCGGACAGTCCCAGAGCCTTGCCGATAGAAATGCGGCTTTGACTCATACTGTGGCCTTGCGAGATTGCGTACATGAACTGCCTTCATCTCGGTCTTGGTATTGCGCCTGGACAACGTGTGCATGAAGCCGAATGTGATAGTACTTAGGTGGAGGCCTGCAATACCACACGGACGGCATGCACTTCCACTCCCGACAGCCCCAGCTCCTATGATTATCGACGTGACCAAGGCGACCTTTTGGCTTTCAGCGCCTTGCCTGTCGGCAACATTGATGGTAGACATACCTTCGAATGGAACTTGATTGCTCTGCGCGAGTACACGTATATCGAAGAAGTGCGACACTGGACAAGCCATGAAGACAACAGCTCAGCCGGCAGTCTTGAGCCATGTGACATCTGAAAAGAATAAGTTGCACTATAGCCACATGAAAAGAATGGACACTATCAACAAATCCGGGCCCGTCGTCGAGCCCTTGCCGGGTCTTGGAATGGTGACCATCTTTATCCCGCTTGTAACAGTTCCAATTGTCGCTGAAGGCGTTGTACGCCTCGATGCACCTTGTCGTGCCGTGCGCAGGGGAGGAAATATCGGCTCACCTGCTCCCATATCGATCCAATCCTTCTGCTCAGCATGATCGTATCCAGCGTGTCTCGGTTCACCACGCTTGCATTTGCCCACCGATGCGCATTTCAGTGCGTTTCACGACCCATACACCAAGCCTATCTAAGGCTTTAAACAACTGCGCTGTGTGTACAAAAGAGTTCTTCAGCCTCGTCAGGCTTGTGTGCGGACCGGCGAGCCATTTCCTGCGCAGCTTGTCATTGAAGGAAGGACCCGAGCTCAATTGCGACGCCCGAAATCTGCAACAGCAGCTTGACCAGCCCACTATCGGTGGCGTTAGGCTCGTGGAATATCTGATCTTTGGGCCGCGATGCCTCAGTAGCCGTGGTCTGGTGGGGCTCTTCTTGTCAGGTTTGCGCAATCCATCACGGGAAACCGGAAGGTTTCGCAGGAAGGTCGAAGTCAACGTCTTCAAAGATAATCGAAGCGATGCACCGAGTGTACCTCGCTGATGAGTCCTTCACCAGCATGCCTCTCGAGTCCTCAGGGAACGCGTCAAATATCCGGTATCGCCCTCCTTGACCCCGTTTATTGTTGTCACTGATGCTGGCTTCGAGGACGCTGCCGAAGACGAGATATGAATGTTTTCCATTAAGCGGGGGTCTTGTTCATCGCAGCAATCGGCCTCGTCGTGTTGTGATAGTGCATCCTGAATGTTTCGTGTATGAACGTTCCAGGATGAGCAAGATACAGGCAAGCGATGGTCCCAGTTGGCGAAGCCGGCTCTCGATATTTGCGTCGCAGCGAGGACAATGTGACACAGTGACTGATTAGTACCAAACCCACGACGATCCGCAAAGGTGTCTTCCCTTTCTATCGACGTCAAGAGGTGCGTCGCGCGCGGCAGCAGGATGGAAGATGCACTCTACACTGTCATGCCAGCCATCGCGACACTCGCTTTCATGGTGAAAGATGAGCTCGATCGCGATTGGCAGACGGAAGACTTAGGCGCGAGGTGCTGTTCCGAAAGCCTGTAATGTAAGGATGCATCGCGCGGGAGGTTGAGTTGACCTGTCTAAGGACCTCGACAGTCCGCCTGATACACCATCAACATTATCCAGCTTCTTGAATTGAGTCTTGATTAAGACAAGACGTTTCGAAACCTTTGAATGACGGAATGGCGATGGTGCGGGGCGTGTTGCCGTGATGGGGCCGAGTGAGGACATGCTGTGAGCGTATTGTGGGGTGCGACCCCCTAAACAATGGGAGTAGCTGAAGTCCCCAGCATGTCACTCCCTCGGCGCGCGACAACAGCGGCGCAGTAGACACAGTCTCCATGCAGCAACACTTGGAATCGTGGCTGTCATACTGCCTCCATTTTTGTCGAACGCTTGTCACTTACCACGGAGGATTCGAAGTCACCCCACCTGCGCATCCTTGTGGCTCTGCCAGCGAGGGGACTGCGTCTTCAATTGCCTAGGTGGTGAGCCTGCGCATGGGACTCATCGTGGTTCCTGAACGAAAGCATCACAAGCCGAATCGACGCGACATGATATTACAGTCGCTTTCCGTGCGCCGCCGCTACGTTCATCCTTTCAAGATCTCCGAGTTCGCAAAGGTCGTTGAAAGGATGTTGGGCACTTCACTCGCCAACGACTCTGATAGCAGGCGCTCGACGCCGATGTATCTGTTCCGACCCTCGTGGATACAACTGCTGAATCACTGCAAGATTGGACGCCACAGCGACAGCAGCTTCCAAGCATTCAATGCAAACTCTTGGTGGAGCCTCGAATTGACGCAGCGAATACCGATGTCCGCCTTACCCCGTCAATCAACTGTTCGCTGTCGAAGACGCTTTATTCCCATCCGCATCTTATGATACCCTGTCAGTCGGGAGAAGCTGTTACTCCCATGATGCCGTACAACGTCGTGCCGTCCATTGGCCTTGTTGATGCTGGGGTGCCCGGCATGTTTGTTGAGTATTTCTCGTTCTTCCGGACTTGCCCTTGCAGTAAGCTCGGTGAGGTAGAATTCACGGTAACACTGATCCAGGCCGTCTACTCTATTGAATAACCCCAGTGTTGCTTTCAAGGAGTCTTCAAACGATGTGAACTTCAAGTACGGGTCGGCAAGCAGCATCGCGTCCAGATAAGCTTTGCGAAGCTGACTTTCAGTTTCCGGAAACGACATTATAGCAGAAGCGCAATCAAGCTTGGATTTCTGGAGGCTGTAATGCCAACCGCCACTGATGGGTGAAAAGAGCGGATGGACTTTGTACAGCCAGAGATTGGCGTTAGCCCAGCGTTGCTCTGCCCTGAAATCTCCTTGGCTAGCTATTCTTACCACATTCGGCCAGTAGTTACGAGATTCAATGTAGTCTCGCGCAGTGCGATGAAGGTAAACGATCTCGTGGTCGAATGCAGGACGATTGGATTCAGGATTCGATGTTTCCAAGAGGCCTCGGCATCGAGAGACGAGGCGCCTTCTCATGTGTTCAGATTTACGGCAAGCTTCATGCTCCTCAAGAGTTTCCCAAGGTGCCGTAATACTGGAAGTCAGGTTTTCGTCACTTGCGAAATGCATCCCTAACAGGGAAGGCGTGTTGTAATTGCGGTTCTGACCAGCATTGCTCTCCCGATGGAGTCGTAACATGTAAAAGATTTGGCAAGCTTGTGTGTAGTACCGATCGTCTACACTATGTAGTAGATTTTCGAAGAGTGCCTCCAAGTCGGAGGGAAGCGCGTCATGGCGCGCTTGAAGATCACGCAGGTTGTCCGAGTTCGAAAGACCTTCTAGCAGCGACTCCACGACAAGATGAACCCACAGGAACACACCCAAAGCCTTTTCGACGATGCTTTGACATAGGAACCCTGCCTCGGTGGGAGCGTCAAGCTGTAAGCGGATGTAATGCTCGTTTTCGCGAAAGGTCTCGGCCACATATGTGGATATATCATGCTGCGTCAAGTCCTGGAGAAGCAAGTTTGGACGGCCTTTGAACGCATCCTCGAAGGGGAGCCATGGTCGACTCGCAACACACATCTTGACGTTCGGGCGTACAGCGCCCAAGACAAGCTTGATGATATCCTTCAGCTCTCCGTCGAACTCGTCCAGACCGTCGATAAGAATGAAGTACGACCGAGACTGATCTGATATAATGTTCTCGAAAGCTCGCTTGAGCTCAAACCAGTCCCAGGACGTCTCTAGGCCACCGCCAAATGCAGCAAACTGCTTCCAACGCTCGGGAAACGCTCTGAGACATAGTTCAGTGTCTCCTGAGAGACAGTGGTGGAGCAAGGTCTGGAGGAGGCCTAAACGCGACATCTGCATGTCGCTTCCCGAATTCCAGCAGTAGAACCCGGTCTTCGTGATCTTCTTTGGGCCACCCCGAGAATCAGCCCAGGCACTTAACTGTGCATCAAGAGTCTTGTGGTTGTACAGAAACTTCATTAAGGTTGATTTGCCGGAGCCAGGCTTGCCAGTAATCCAGTAGAGACCTTCGTCTTTTTCCTGGAGCCATGTAGAGAAGCTGTACCGAGGGTCAAACAACCATTCAAATGTTTCTTTGTGCGCTTCAGATATGCTTTCGGACCGATTGACCATATGTTGAAAATACAGTCGAGGCAGCAAGAGGTCGCAAAATTGCTCTTTTTGCGATTTAGATGTGTTGGAACGTAAGTGTCTCGAAAACTCCTCGACATCCTGCGCGTTGGTACCCGTCCAGTTATTAGCGTAGACTGCCTCGAGCAGTTTCTTGTCTCTTTGATCTCTCTCAATCTGAAACCCACGCAAGTTACTAGGGAACTTAGCTGATGCTGGCTTCGCTACTACAGCATCCACTCGCTGTCTTGAAGATATTAGCAGGGTACCACTGAATACAGGAAGTAATCATCTACCGAATTGAGACCAGCACAGTACTATCCACCTGCTTCCGGATGCCTTCAAGCTGACTAGCAAGCTTTGTAATCTCCTGATCGCTGTGTATACTCTTTAAGGCTTGATAAACACTTTTCCACGCGTTGTTACGGCTGCTTCCGCTTGCTTTGTTTAGAGCGGCGCGAAGCTTGTTCGCGGCAGCTTCGCAGTCTTTCATAAGCTGAACAAGTCGGGCATCGGCAGCAGAGAGCTTGGGAGGTTCTTTACTCCCGGCAGGCTTGGATACGAAGGCGGCAGCAGCAGGCCCACGGGGTAATTCGCTTTCCGGCGCGAGAAGTCGCAACTCGTCGCACAATCCCAGGAGAGTTTGCGCGGCACTATGCAGCACTGTGTGATCGGCAAGCTTGCCATCAGCTGACTGATAAAGCTCGTGGCTACGCGACACAAGGCTAGAGGCGAAGTCCACTATCTGTATGATGTTCCCAGCAATTCCCAGGGCAGCGAGCGGCTCCATCGTGGTTGATGCAAGGAAGCACGAGGATGAAAGCGGGGACCAGCGCTTTATGTATTAATACGATCAGGCTGAGGCTTCGGTCTACCGAGGCGCTTAGGCTTCATGTATGCAGGCAGTGCAGCATGCAGAATCCAGCTCCAATTACCTACATCGCATTTCATTGGAGGAGCCCACGGGATCAGCCTGCGATACGCATTCTCTTGGAAATCACGCTGCATCGCATCTTTTCGTATGCCTTTATTCTTGGATGGGATACAATGGATTGTGTCGCACAAGGCTGAACCGAGTTCTGACCTAGACAGCGACGCAGGCAAAAGACAATTCTACGCAACAACGTGGGGTCGCAGGTTTGACAGGATGGCTCGGGAAAACCGGTGAAGACGATCGGCGGTGCCCCGCGGAGATATTGCCGACTGCAGTCCTGTACAAAAACGGCTCACATCAATGGCCACCTAGCCCAAAAGGGGTCAGCAGTTTGTAGAAGAGCTGTCAATGTAGCTGGCCCACCCATCAAAGATGTCGCGATCATACTGTATGCCAGAGTAAGATCTTCATGTTCAGCCCGAATCAAGGCCCGGCCACACTCGGTACAATCTATCGTCGGAACCGGCACGTCACACACGATCATCGCAAAGCCCCGGTCGTACTAGACAACAGCCTCAAGCGCAGAGCCTTGCGGGTTTCAGCTGCATACATTGGCGTGTGAGTTGCGAGATTGTTCGATATCAGCTTCAACTGCCTCGTCTGATGGCAGATCAGGCCCTTCATCAGGGCAAGGGATCCAAAGTTGCAGGGACGTTGTTCGCACCGTCAGTCAGCTTAAATAGTCGTGGAACTGGTATTGCGATGGAGCTGCCGTAATACAGGACGAGGCTGTGCTCTGCCACCGTGATCCGGAGTCATTCTTCGAAAGGAAGCCATGATTTTGCTCACCCGTCTTTGAGTTGACGGCACCCGACACGCAATGCATCTTGCTCGTGGTGGCCCTTACGGTTCTTGTGGTCCAAATCTCGACCGGCGGCAGTAGCCGCAGCGGGCGCATTGACGAGGCCTGGTTCGGCATGCTCGCAGTTTACTTGGATAGAGGATTGGCATGCGTATGGCGCGCTATGTGGGGGTGCTGCTACTGTCGCAATGAGCTTGAGCTGTCGCTATGCAAAAACACGAAGTGAAAGGCGCTCCCACTAAGTACTGAACTGCCGGGTAGCCCAAGGAAACGACCGTCAGCGGAACAGCTCCGTCAATGATCAGCCCGCGAGTCAGCTTCGTCGCGAACGGTACCGTGACGCCTGGTCGCGGAAGCCCCGCGAAGGCCCTGCACTGCATTATCGCGTATACCGTATTTCCGTATCGCGCAGTCGCGCGTACGATGGCGATGTGATGTGCCCAGCTCCCGCCGGACCGGGGGCGATCGGTAACTCCAGCCTTGCTACCGCCCTACAGGTGTTTGTCGAGCCAGACTCATTCGCATGATTCGTGGATCTGTGGTATCGGGTGGTATCGGTGGAGGCGCGCGGGCGTAGGCATAGGTGGAGGAAGGAGGACGGATACCGGCTTCTGCTCGATCACATTTGTGAGTACAGAGCCGAAATCTGCGCGTGCGCGACGACTCACCATGAACCGGCAAGCTTCAATATCTACCTACCCATCCGTAAGTATGCGCAATGCTCTGGTTTCATCCATGGCCGATTGGTCGATGACGGTCCCAAGCTGGGGGAAGCTGAGGAGCGGGAACCGTCAACAATCAACCTACGCTAATAACGCAGTCATTTGAGCCGATTCTCTTATCACACAAGAAACAGATGCAGCTGGAAGCAGAGCGCTTTCAGAGCGATGATCTCATGCCAGAGCTGGCACCAGGACTGGTGGTGAAGTCCCTGCTGTTGTGCGGTTCGTCCCACCGTCGACGGACTCTCGGAGAGGACCGGCTGCCGCTGATGCTAGTGGAAGACATGATCGGATCTTGTTCGCAGCGCACAGTGCGCGGAGATGCGGGCTCTCCCATCATTGGCGTGTGATTTGTATGAATATGCGACGCGCACGGGGGGTCAACGTGACGGGACGGAGACTGCGAACGGTAGTCGCTAAAGAAGGTTTGGAGGTTCACACTAGATACATATTAGCATCGCATTCGAGGACACTCGTGGTAGGACGTACGGTTGGCTCTGTGGAGACTGTGAAGATGCTCTGCGCACCTACTCATCGGCGACCTCTAAGACTGCCGTATTGCTGCGGCGCATCGTGACTGTGTCGCTTCCTTCCACGGCTTAGGCATAGGGCTCTCGAGTCATCTGGAATACGTCGTGTGATGTTGAAGTGAGTAGTCAGGGCACTAGGCATGCGTCCGGTGTATGTGGCCACTGCGCACCTCCGCGGGGAAGTTCTGTCCCACGCCAAGACGCTAGATAGGACGGAGAGTAGCGCACCGTCATCGCGAACACCAAACCTTCTTACCCGGGCAGAAACATGGAGGAACCCATCACATGGCGAGAGCGCATGCTGCAATGGCCCGGATGGCGGCCTCGTCCCGAGCAGCGTCGTGAAGGAAACCGAACATGTTACGAAGAGGCTCATTGACCACCGACGACTGCCCGCACGCGGCAAGACGCACACCATACGCTTGCCGAAGGCTCATCCGCCATGGACAGCTTTGAGACCACAGCCAAGCGATGCTACAGTATTTCTCAGTGTCATGGTGAGAGTTCGATCGCACTCGCTGGGGATTGTAGGTCTGGGGAGCCGACAGGACGCACCCTCCCAAGATCTGGGGAAGCCTATACCGAGACTTGCAGCGCGAGTGATGGCTGCTCGCGTTACCAACACCGAGCGCGTCGCAATACCGTTCAACGCTTCAGTCCCTCCATACGAACCTACCGATCCTCACTGCTAAAGCTGAGCCTCTCACTAGTCGCTCCCTTGGCGTCTCGCTATGGCCGCCGTTACGCATCACAACGCGCGACTTGTTCAGCTCGCGCGGCCACAGCTTTCCAAGGTTGCGACATACCAATGCGACCGTACTACCATGAAGCGCTGCCACCAGCGCGTCCTTGGCCTTTGCCAACTATTGTTGAATCCGTTACCGCCCTGACGTACTGTTTCCCGACCGCCCTCTGCCATCATCACCTATTCCTCGACCTTCTTACGGCATCCCCAACTATTCCACCGCCATCCTCGCCGTCGGCGACTCTTCCCCCAAAATCCCTTTACAATCCTCAAGCAAGGCGCGCGCCCTCCGCCATACCCCACACAGGCGTCTGCACAATCCGAACGATACCCGATGCGCACGATCCCGACCCGAACAGAGCAGCCTTCCCGGCCATCCGCGAGGCTGTGAAATCGACACAAGATTGGCGGGCTAGTGGGTGAGCGGGACTCTGCCGAACAGCGAAGGAAACAATGCTGGTGAGCGGGCTGGGCATGGCGGACAGCGGGAATGAGAGCACACGTCTGTTGGGGCTTAGGGGCTATGTCGCAACCAGCAACACCTGTGACGAAGTGACGAGCGACACAGGAGAGGCTGGGAGGCTAAGAGGGGTCGAGGCAGAGGAAAGGGACGCCGGATGATGGTGATGTCGGGTAAGCCTTACCCACGTTGCTTCGCATAGAATACGGAGAACGACCGGCAGGGAGAGACTGGAAGCATGGCACCCCGACGCTTCCTTGAGGCCAAGTCGAGGAAGCTGCGCGACGCACACCTCGACCGTCAATGTGGAAGCGGAGCGATGTCGACAGAGCCCGAGAACAGAGACGCTCAGCCCGTCGTCGCGAACCGTATAGCTCAATCAAACAGATTGGTCGGACAGACCTCGCCTTCCTCTAGCGTCTTCTACATATCTGCAACAAACAGGGCCCTCGCCGCTTTATCTTAACGAAAACGCTTAAGCATTTAACAAAGGACTGTACTTCTCTTATATACGACATAAAGCTAGCTTTAACACAGGCAAATTCTAGGTACTAGTAGTTCTTACAGAATTTAACAAGCAAAGGCGAGTGTATTACATTTCTCTTAATACTATATTCTAATAGACTTAGTCTCTAGGTTGTCTCTTCTATTAGAGTTAACTCTATTACGTACAAAGTAATATTATATATAATACTAGAATACTCTATTACTTTATTATAGCTTCTAAAGCTATAGCTTTTTATATTCTACTATAAGGTATATAGATCTTACTTTAAGTTTAATTAATTTTCTTTTTAGTCTATCTATTAAACTATATATTATCTATATTATAAAATAATATACTTATACTAATATTTATTAGATTCTAGCTCTAAAGAGCTTAGACTAACTTATTACTAGTTATAAATATCTTAGAATTACTATTATAGCTTAGTAGTAATTTATCTTTAGTCTTTTTAGAATAATATATCTAATTATAGTCTAATATTATATATCTAGTATTTAACTAACTTTATTATTTAATATTTAAATTACTTTTTTCTATAATACCTTTATATATACTATTTAGATATAATAAGCTCTAAAGTAGATTTTTCTAACTATATTATATTTTAGAATATAAAAAATATAGTATATATACTCTAATACTAAACTTAATATTTTTTTATACTTAGACTAAAAGAATAGATATCTAAAAATATAAAGTCTAAAAGAATATAGTATCTAAAAGAATATAAAGTCTATAAAGATATAAAGTTCTTATATAAATATAAAGTTCTTATATAAATATAAAGTTTTTATATAAATATAAAGTTTTTATTACTCTACTTATAGAGCTATATATACTTAACTTACACTAGATAAAAGTCTAGCTACTAATTAGCTAATAGAAGTAAATATTCTATTAGCTATAGAATATAAGTATAGTAATTATTACTATAAGTATAAAATTATATAATAAGTACTAATATTATATATAACTCTAACTATAAAGTACTTTACTAACTTTAGTAGTTTTATAAAGCTTTTAGAAGTAAGATACTATATAATAAAGTTATAATAGTTAGCTAGTATAGTAAAAATATCTTTTATAGAAATTTTTAGAAAAGCTTTTAGTAGAGCTACTAAAGAGGTCTAGCTAGTAGACTAATAGTTTTTTTTTTATTAAAATTTATTAGTAAACTAATAATTCTATAGTTTATAAACTAGTTCTAAAAAAGTAAAGTTTATTATAAGTATACTAAAGAATATATAACTAAAGATTTTAGTACTTTAGAAGTAGATACACTAAAGCTTAGAGTTTTAGTGCTACTATCTCTAAATTAGTTAAAGCTTCTAAATTTAAGCTAGCTATAAAGTTATTCTAATACTAAAGTACTTTATAGAAGAATTTTAATACTAATTTCTAAAAGAATTATAATATAATTATATATACTTATTAGCTTATAACTAATAAAGTAATATATTCTAAAGATTTATAGTTAGAATATATATACTAAAATCTTAGTAGAAGCGCGCTTTTTCTATTCTTTAAATTTCTATAACTTTTAGAACTCTACAGATATATTAAAAATACTAATAGTAACTTAAAGTTAATACTAAAAGCTATACTATCTAAATAACTTTTTTATAAGTTTCTAAAGTAATTATAAGTTAATCTAAAACTAATCTTATTACTAGTTATATTACGCTATCTTACTAATACTTAACTAAATTATTTTATTATTAATCTACTTTAATTACTTATCTTTAGATTATATTACTATTACTATCTATATAAATTCTTTTAAGATTATTATAATAGATAGTATTATAGTAAATTTTATTATCTTCTTTATTATTCTTATAACTACTACTATTATTTATACTTTTAAGATGTACTTTACTAATAATATAGTTTTTACTAGAACTATTAATAGCTACTATCTTATATATATTTTTTATAAGTATCTAAAGTAAATAGATTCTACTATTATTTTTTACTAGAACTTTATATTTAAAAGTTTTATTAATAAGATAGAATAGTTCTTTTATAAGCTAGATTTTAATATTATAAATTATCTAGTAGCTAAAGATCTATATATTACTAGAATTCTAAAGAAGTTTATTTTAGATATACTAATAATTAAGTACTTTCTCTAGAGTAGAAATACTATCTATATCTATCTTATTATATATATAATTAGAATAGAGGTAAAGCTATATCTAAGTAAAGTAATAGAAAGTTATATTTACTAGTAGTAAACTATATTAGAAAAGATTTTTAAGAAAAGTAATAAAAAATAAAATAAAAATAAAAAGATATTTATAAATTATCTTTAGTAGGTAAATACTATTATATAAATAGTAGTAGTATTAGAGTTCTACTAAAGCTAGTAAAAGTATAAAGAATAGTTATTATATTATAGTTATTACTAGATAGAAATAATATTATAGTTATAGTTAATAGAGAATAAATATAGTATATTCTATTAGTAGTTTACCTAACTATATTAGAATATATAATACTTAGTAGAAAATAAGCGTAGAATAGTCTATATATAATAAATTTAGTTTAGAAACTAAGTATAGTAAAGAATAAAACTTACTAGGCTTAGGTTAAGTTTACTATATAATATAAAGAAAATTAAAGCAAAGTTTTAGTTATCTATAACTCTTTTTCTTTATAAACCTCTAGATATACTTTATAAAACTACTATTAATTAAAGTAAAAAAGAGTATAGAATTAAAATATTACTACACGTAGTTTTTATTTTTAATTCTTTATTATATATTATAACTATAAGCCTTTACGTACGCGTTTCTTACTAAAGTTTCTATCTATAGCTTTCTAACTAACTATAATTATTATCTAAAGTGCTAAAACTAACTATTATTTCTATCTATAGTATAAAAGAAGCTTAGTGTAAATAAATTATTTTAAAGAATTTAGGCTAGCTTATAATTCTCTACTATTTACTTCTTTTTTATTCTTCTTTTCTTTATCTATCTATTATATATAATAGTTTTAATATATTTACTATATTACTATATTTCTACTTATTATATACTATACCTACTATAAACTCTATATAAACTATCTTTTATAATTATAATATACTATCTATTATAGTCTACTTATATAACTTATTATATATAACTTATTATATATAATAGTCTATAACTACTATTCTATAGCTATATTATGTTGTATAATATAATATACTTTAAAGTATAGATATTATATAAATATTATTAAGTATATATATAACCTACTAATAGAGTATACTACTTTTAATACTTTATATTATTTATATATACTCTACTACTTATATATAATAGAAAAGTAATATTATAAAAGTATTATAATTTAAATCTAGCTATAAATTTCTTTATATAGCTATCTAAACTAAAGATATAATAGTATTATAAACTAATATATTTATATATTATAGTTATAACTATAGCTATAACTATAGTAACTAACCTATAATAGTAACTTAATCTTCTAAGTATAAGTTACTAGTAATTTTCTATAGTAACTAACTAGATACTCTACTATTATAACCTTACTATATATCTAATAAATCTATATTTATATATACTTAACTTAATTTTTATAATACTTAGCTATATACTATTTTAATTATACTTATTAATACTATTAGTATTAGATATATAGACTTTAAGTTAAAGTCTACTATAAGTAGTTTATACTACTCTAGTTTTTAGCGCTTACTTAGGTTAAAGTCTATAAGATTCTCTAGATAATATCTAGATTAAAGTTCTAAACTTTAATCTTTTTATAGATATTCTATAACTACTAATTCTTTAAACTTTATATAAAGTAGATATACTTTTATATAAGTAATAATATACTTATATACTTTATATAATTCTAACTATAGAGTAAGATATCTACTAGCTTATAGTTAGAGTGTATATAGGTACTAAGAACTATTTACTTTTTATTTAGATATAAAATATTTGCTATCTAACTCTAATATTAAACTTTACTATCTAGGCTAGATATAAAACTTTTTTACCTTTATATAATATATACTTTTAGTATCTATACCTAATATAAACCTATTATATTTATTTAAGTAATAAAACTTTTATCTTAAATTTTAATATATCTAAGTACTAATCTATTATAAAATTTATTATCTTAGTCTTCTATTTTACGTATATAATAAGTAGACTAGAGTTTATAATAAAACGTAATATATTATATATATATAATAGTAGCATATTATATAGAGAATATATTAGAATAGATAGGTTTAGTTTATATTAGGTTATTTTATATATAAAGGTCTTTATAGAAGATAGAAAATACACTAGAATATAACTACTATATATATAGAAGAAAGTCTATATTACGTAAGTATAATATATATTATAGAATAAAGTTATTATTTCTCTATTCTAGCTATTATATACTAAAGCTTATTAATTATTCTTAACCTTACTATTAATAGTAAGTATACTATTAGTATCTAAATTAGCGTAGTTAACTTTAGTAGTATTATTAGTATTAATAATAGTTCTATAGCTTTTAGTAATTTTATAGAGTATACTTTTACTTACTTTAATATAACTATAGAGTTAAGCTACTTTTACTTTAGCTACGTTAACCTTATCTAAAGCTTTAGCTATCTTTAGTCTTTCTATTATAATATTACTCTATAGCGCTACTACTACTTTCTCTAAGTAGACTATTTCTATTTAAGTATAATATAACTTTTTTTAATCTATATATAGCTTTTCTACTAAGCCTTTTATACACTTAAACTCTACTTTAATTTCTATAGAAATATACTTAAAGCTTAATATTCTATAGTAGATATATACTAACTTCTTACTATTCTAAACTAGAGTAAAAGTAGTAATACGTTTTAATAACTATATAAAAAGAAATAATTAGTATAGAGTATAGATATAGATAATATTCTTAATAGATATATTTTTTAATAGCGTATTAGTACGCGTAGTACGTTTATACTTAGCTAAAGTAAAACTATCTAGTAGCTTTCTCTTACTTTAGAGAAGCTCTACTATACTTATAGCTTTAGTTCTAGACACTATATCTATTTAGTTATAGTAGACTAGAATATTAGTAAATATTACTAGTATAGAGCTTTATTACTTATAAGATAATTATAGATATATAATAATAAAAGAAGATATAGTAAATATAATATAGAAAAAGACTAGAATAAGAAATATATTACTATAACTAAGTTTAGCTCTTTATATAATAGTATATAATACTAATATTAGAGATTATACTAAATATATTTAAACTTAGTATAATATAAAACTATTATATTTACTTATACTCTAAAAATAATATATCTTTACTTAAATACTTCTTCTCTACTATATCTCTAGACTCTATAGTACCTACTAGACGCTATCTAACCTAAATATATCTATAACTATTATTTAGATTATAAAACTAGAGTAGAAACTATAGACTCTATCTAAGAGAATGTCTTAGAGCTACTAGGCCTAAGTAATTTTTAGTAAGAGTAATAAGCACTAATAAGAAATAGAGAGTAGCTCTAAAGTAGTAGCTCTAAGGCTTTTAAACTTTACTACCTAAGAGCCTAGATAAAATCTAAGTAGGCTATTTTGTGTAAAATTACTACGCAAATTTAACGCTGCACTTAGCTTATTAATAGCTACTTACGTTATAAAGTTATAGAGTAGAGAAGTTTAGAGCTAAATTTTAAAGTTCTTTACGTAATTACTACGCTTACTACTAGTATAGTCTATATATAGCTAGAATTTAGCGCTTATAGCTAAATTTTAATATCTATAGCTAAATTTTAGACTTAAATTAAGACTAAAATTAGGCGTCTATAGTTAGAATTAGTTACTAAATTAAGTACTTAAAATAGGCGCTTCTATAGCTAGAGATTAGTGTCTTTATAGCTAAAAAAGAGCGCCTTTATAGCTAAATCTAATATCTATAGCTAAATTTTAACGTTTATAGCTAAATTTTAAACTTAAATTAAAGCTAAAATTAAGCGCTTATAGTTAGAATTAGTTACTAAATTAAGTACTTAAAATAGACGCTTCTATAGCTAGAGATTAGTACCTTTATAGCTAAGAAAGAGTACCTTTATAGCTAAATCTAACGCTTATAGCTAAATTTTAATATCTATAGCTAAATTTTAGGCTTAAATTAAAGCTAAAATTAGGCATCTATAGTTAGAATTAGTTACTAAATTAAGTACTTAAAATAGGCGCCTTTAGTATTAAATTTAGTATCTTTATAGCTATATATACTTTATTATACTTAGTGTTAGTAGCTAGCTAGCTTAGAATATTATTTCTCTAGCTCTAGAGCGCGCTAGCTCTGCCTTCTCTTATTATGTCTTACTACTTATTATCTTTACCTTTCTATCTACCTTCTTACTAAATTACGTCTTAGGTACTTTATTTTATCTTACTATAGTATACTACCTCTATATCTACTTACTTACGCTTTCTCTTCTACTAGAATTATATTAACTAAACGCGCTTACTTTAAAATTAACGTGTCTCTACTATAAATGTAAGCTCTACTACTACTTTAATCTACTTTTCTACTATTTTTATAATCTTATAAAAAGCTAAGACTAGGTAATTTCTTTAAGTCTAGTAGTAGTGTAATAACTATTAGCTCTTCTAAAGACTAAAGTACTACTAGCTCTTCTAAACACTAGAGTACTACTAGCTTTCTTAAATAATAGAGTACTACTAGCTCTTATAAATACTAGAGTACTTTACTTTCTACTATATTCTTTTATACTAGTACTATTACTATGTACTATAGTAATCTTATATAAATAGCTAAGTAGCTATTCTATAAATTTAAAGAGAGTACTACCTACGTTAGGTCTCTTATATAGCTTATTTACTACTATACTAAAAAGATTATAGCTATTTATAAAGAGAAGAAATATCTTAAGAGATTAGCTATATACTATAAGTAAGAAGTAACTAAGGCTAAAAGTAAAGTTAAATTATACTATAATAAGGTATAGAGCGTATATAGAGAAAGTAAAAAGTATTAGAAGTAGATTAACTTTTTAGATAAGATAGTATATAGAGCTTATAATATTATTAATAAAGCTATTTATCTACGCTTTACTAGCCTATCTAAGTTAGATAGGCTAATTAGTAATTAGCTTTCTTTATATTTTAGGCTTATAACACTATCTTTTATATTAATATTCTCTCTTCTATTACTATAGAGTTATAGCTCTACTTTTTAATAAATAAGAAGCGCTATTAAATTTATAAAGTATAGCTTATAGTATAGATATTATAGAAGTAATTATATAGCTAAAGACTTTACTTTTTAGCTACTTTATAACTAGCGCTTTTACTAGTTTTTAGGCTAATACTCTACTTATAATATCTATAATAGCTCTACCTATCTACTAGCTCTAAGACTTAGCGCTTAAAATTTAAAATCTAAGTAACTACTTAAGCTATCTACTAGTATACTAAGTTCTTATCTATAAAGACTATAGCGCTGTCTATAGTTAGACTAGATATCTTAAGAAATTTTACTAAGTTAAGAAGAAAAAGTAGTAAGCGCTAGATAAACGCTATTAGATTAGTACTCTATCTAAGAGAACGTCTTAGAGCTACTAGGTCTAAGTAATTTTTAGTAAAAGTAATAAGCACTAATAAGAAATAAGAGGTAGCTCTAAAGTAGTAGCTCTAAGACTTTTAAACTTTACTATCTAAGAGCCTAGATAAAATCTAAGTAGGCTATTTTGTATAAAATTACTACGCAAATTTAATACTATACTTAGCTTATTAATAGCTACTTATATTATAAAGTTATAGAGTAGAAAAGTTTAGAGCTAAATTTTAAAGTTCTTTATATAATTACTGCGCTTACTGCTAGTATAGCCTATATATAGCTAGAATTTAGCGCTTATAGCTAAATTTTAATATCTATAGCTAAATTTTAGACTTAAATTAAGGCTAAAATTAGGCGCTTATAGTTAGAATTAGTTACTAAATTAAGTACTTAAAATAGGCGCCTCTATAGCTAGAGATTAGTACCTCTATAGCTAAAAAAGAGCGCCTTTATAGCTAAATCTAATATCTATAGCTAAATTTTAATATCTATAGCTAAATTTTAGACTTAAATTAAGGCTAAAATTAGACGCCTATAGTTAGAATTAGTTACTAAATTAAGCACTTAAAATAGGCGCCTCTATAGCTAGAGATTAGTACTTCTATAGCTAAAAAAGAGCGCCTTTATAGCTAAATCTAACGCCTATAGCTAAATTTTAACGCCTATAGCTAAATTTTAGACTTAAATTAAAGCTAAAATTAGATACTTATAGTTAGAATTAGTTACTAAATTAAGTACTTAAAATAGGCGCTTCTAGTATTAAATTTAGTGCCTCTACAGCTATATATACTCTATTATACTTAGTATTAGTAGCTAGCTAGTCTAGAATATTATTTCTCTAGCTCTAGAGCGCGCTAGCTTTACCTTCTCTTATTATATCTTACTACTTATTATCTTTACCTTTCTATTTACCTTCTTACTAAATTACGCCTTAAGTACTTTATTTTATCTTACTATAGTACACTATCTTTATATCTACTTACTTATACTTTCTCTTTTACTAGAATTATATTAACTAAATATACTTACTTTAAAATTAACGCGTCTCTACTATAGATATAAGCTCTACTACTACTCTAATCTACTTCTCTACTACCTCTATAACCTTATAAGAAGCTAAGACTAGGTAATTTCTTTAAGCCTAGTAGTAGTGTAATAACTACTAGCTCTTCTAAAGACTAGAGTACTACTAGCTCTTCTAAATACTAGAGTACTACTAGCTCTTCTAAATAATAGAGTACTACTAGCTCTTATAAATACTAAAGCACCTTACTTTCTACTATATTCTTTTATACTAGCACTATTACTATATACTATAGTAATCTTATATAGATAGCTAAGTAGCTATTTTATAAATTTAAAGAGAGCGCTATTTGTATTAGGTCTCTTATATAGCTTATTTACTACTATACTAAGAAGATTATAGCTATTTATAAAGAGAAGAAATATCTTAAGAGATTAGCTACGTACTATAAGTAAGAAGTAACTAAGGCTAAGAGTAAAGTTAAATTATACTATAATAAGGTATAGAGCGTACGTAGAGAAAGTAAGAGATATTAGAAGTAGATTAACTTCTTAGATAAAATAGTATATAGAGCCTATAATATTATTAATAAAGCTATTTATCTATACTCTACTAGCCTATCTAAGTTAGATAGGCTAATTAGTAATTAGCTTTCTTTATATTTTAGGCTTATAACACTATCTTTTATATTAATATTCTCTCTTCTATTACTATAGAGTTATAGCTTTACTCTTTAATAAATAAAAAGCGCTGTTAAATTTATAAAGTATAGCCTATAGTGTAGATATTATAGAAGTAATTATATAGCTAAAGACTTTACTTCTTAGCTACTTTATAACTAGTACTTTTACTAGTCTTTAGGCTAATACTCTACCTATAATATCTATAATAGCTCTACTTATCTACTAGCTCTAAGGCTTAGCGCCTAAAATTTAAAATCTAGGTAACTACTTAAGCTATCTACTAGTATACTAAGTTTTTATTTATAAAGACTATAGCGCTGTCTATAGTTAGACTAGGTATCTTAAGAAATTTTACTAAGTTAAGAAGAAAGAGTAGTAAGCGCTAGATAAACGCTATTAGATTAGCACTCTTTTACTTACTAATCTAAGAGATATTACTCTTCTACTACTAAATTAACTACTAATACTACTTCTAGGCGCTTTAATTCTAGTCTACTCTTACACTTATATAAGCTATATATTTATTACTAAAAACTATAATAAGATTTAGCACTATTATAATAAGGCCTATAACTAGAGAATAAGTCTCTAAGACTAGAAGCTTTAGGCTTATATTTAAGCGTAGATATTCTTCTATACTAGTAGCTTTTAGAAATACTTTAAAGTATAGCCTATTACTAAAAGCAAAAGTAGCACTTTCTCTAGTAAAATTTTACTTATATTATAAGAAATTTAAAGTTTATAGGTAAAGTATATAGAGTTACTTACTATAGCTAACACTATAGTTATAAAGACTAACTACACTAGCTAGTTTAAGAGAAATTACTAGCTAATTTATCTTACTAAGTATAATCTTCTCTATCTTTACTAGGTAAGCTATATACCTAATAAAGATAATACGCTACTTACTTAAATAGCTACTATTATTAAATAAATAATTAAATAGATAGTTAGTAGGCTTTCTACTTTTAGGCTTAAGAGTAGACACTAGTTATAAAGCTCTAATACTAAGTAAATTAACCTACGTCTAATAGTACGCCTATAAAATCTAGAAAGCTAGAAGTAGTATACTAGGTATATAAAACGCTTTATCTACTATCTACTACATATCTATAACGCCTAAGAGATAGACGCTAATAGTAGTAAAAGTAATTTATTTTAAACTTAGCTTAGTGTAGAAAGTAAACTAGATTTAGATACTAATAGTTAGACTAGCCTCTTACTACACTATAGAGATAAAATACGTAATATAAAGTAGCTATTTCTCTAGACTAGCTACTAAAAGTAACTTACTAGAGACTTTATTAGTACTATATATCTAGATAGCCTAGCCTCTTAAATTATCTATCTTCTACGCCTATTTTAAGAGTTTATATTTTATATTACTAGAGATAAGCTCTTTAGTAGTAGGTTAATTTACTTTCTTACTATTATAGATATTAATAAAACTACTAACTATCTATAAGAGGCTTATAATTACTTCTATATACTAGTAGAAGTAGTGTACTATATATACGTGTTAGCTATTAAAATTCTACTTTCTATAGCTAATTACTAGTAGTAAACTAAGTAAGATAAGAAGAATTTTATCTAGATAAGAAAGTAGTACCTAGTTAATAGCACGTACAGCTTCTTTAGTAAGATACTAAGTTTTTTAGTATATTTAAAGTATATTATATTAAATACTACTAACGCCTCTATCTTATAGTAGTCTAAAGATAAAGGTACTTTATATATGCATAGTTAGCTAATCTTATTAACTAGTTTTTAAGTAATAGTTACTAGTATACTATAAAAGAGAGAGAACATTCTTTAGAAAAACTTACTTTAGACTACTATAGAGGTAAAGTAATTTTAAATACTACTTATAAAGATTTAGAATAACGTTACTTTTAGCTAAAGAGGCTACTTCTTTCTTTTACGCTCTAATAATAAATTAGTAGATAGTTTAGAAGAGACTATATCTAAGATACTAGCTAGTTCTTAAGACTATAAACTATATAGCTTCTAAAATTCTTTCTAGTAACTCTAGATAGTACGCTGCTACCTAAAAAAGGTAGACTAATTTCTTAAAATTCTTTTCTTTCTTACCTATGTTACTAGTAGGTAGCCTGCTAGAGGTACTAAAATTACTTCTATCTACTATTATAATAGCTATATATAAGACTAAAATATATTTATTATAGATAGCTAGGTAGTGTTTATTAGCTAGTATTACAAAAGTTAGGCTTTATAAAATAAGCCTAAAGTTATTCTATAGTTTTTACTCTAGTAAGTTAGTTAGTTATTTACTATCTATCTAGCGTATATCTAGCTACTTACTAAGTACTTTAAAAGTAAGATATAAAGCGCTTCTCTAATAGACTATATCTAAGTAACTACTACTAGCTTTTAGAAGACTAACTAGCTTAGTAATATTATTATCTATAAGACTAGAATCTAGTTAGACTACTAGCTTACTACCTTATAGTACTACTATACTACTATTATAATTAGGCGTAAGGTAGTTAGCTTAAAGTTTAGTAAGAGTATAAAGAAAGTACTTACTAAGAGTAAATAGAAAGAGCCTAAAATATAGTCTAAAAGTAGATTAGATCTTTAGGCTAGCTACTTAGAGCTTATAGATACTCTTTACTATAGTATTAAAATAAATATTATATTCTACTTTAGCTACTACTTACTTAAACTATTTTAAACTTTAAGTAGCTAGTAGTACTTATTTCTTTAACTTTTAAGCGTCTTATCTACTAAGCTTACACTAAAAGGCGTAATAAAGAGTAGTATATTAGATAAAGAAAAAAGTAATACTAGAGCTACCTAGTTAACTAGTCTACCTAATTACTAGCTTATAGGTAATAAAAGGCCTATAGTAATTAGTAATTCTAATCTTTAAGTCTTAGTTTATAAGATTATATAGAAAGAGAGCCTACTTATATTTAAATTACTAGAGTAGAAAATTACACTATAAGTAATTCTAGCTAGTAAGACGCTGCTTATTATAGTGCTTCTAATAGATAGTAGTAAGAGTCTTCTCTTTATAGTGCCTACTTATCTTTTAGATCTAAAGATTACTATTATTATTATACTCTTCTATAAGCTAATTTAAGACCTAAAGCGCTAGTTAGTAGAAGCTTAAATTCTAATAATTAAATAGCTAGTAGAGTGTACTAGGTATACTCTAGCTACTATAATTATAGTTAGTGTAGATACTATAAAAGAGTATAAGTTTTTTACTTTTATAAATATACTAAGCTAAAGTAGTATACTTAGGCGTATTATTATTAATAAATATTATTTAATATTTACTAGCTATAACTAGCGCCTAAAGTTAGCTTATTTTACTTACCTACGCGCTATTTTAGCGCAGATAGTATTACTTACTACTATCTAACTCTCTCTACTTAAGCTTAAACTAGAGTATACTATAAGTATAAAGACTCTACGCGTTATATACGCTTCTACTACGCGTATAAATATTTAGTACCTAGTTTAGAGATATTAGCTAGAGAAACTATTATAAGAAGTAGAAAGTATTACTAGACGCTAGTTGCGCTAGCTACTTCTAGGTAAAAAGATAATTATCTATTACTAGTATATAGATTAGTATAAAAGAATAGAGAAGAAGTTAGACTATCTTTACTTTTATACTTAGCTAGAGTTAGACTACTACTTATAGACTTTAAAAACCTAGCTTACTAGTAGAAGTCTAATTATAGCTACTTTATCTCTAGAAACTAGTGTTAACTACTTTAAGATTATAAGAGTACTTTACGCTAGCTCTTTATATAGAATAATTAACTTTATATAAGAATTAGAGTGCGCTAGTTATTAGAGTAAGCTAGTTAATTTAGTTATATTAGTTAAATAGCCTCTAGCGTAGAGGCTTTAGATAGCTAAACTAACTAATAACTTATAGCGCTTATTAGATAAAAGTGCTATATAAAGTTTTATTAATACTAGCTAAGGTACTTACTAAAGAAGTATTCTAAGCTACTTTCTAGATAGCTAGCTAGTAATCTACACTAAAATTTTAGCTACTAACTATAACTTTTATAGTAAAGATTAGTCTAAATTAGTAGCTTTAATTTAGAAGAAAGCTAAAGATAAGGCTAAAATTTATAAGATACTATAAGAGTTAGCTAGTAGTTATCTAATTTATTAGGTAGTAGGTACTATAAACTAGTATAATTACTTATACACTAAATATAGCTAGTATAAGATATATTAGACTCTTAGGCTAGAGAGCTATAAGAGGTTTAGAGATTACTTTAAGAAGTATACTTAGTAAACTCTAGTAACTTATACCTACTATAAGTGTAGACTTAGCTAATACTTCTACGTAACTAGTAAGAAAGTTACTATAATATATTAGTATCTAGGTATAATATTTCTAGTTCTGCTTATAGTGTTTTTATATAGTAAGTAAGTATTTAATAAATAAAGAATTATACCTAAAGATACTAATACTCTACTTACGTAGTTTACGTAGAAGTATAGATAATAAAAATAGAGCGCTATTATTAGTAACGTAATAGTAGTCTTAGGCGCTATTCTTACCTAGGTAGATATACTATAGGCTCTTTACGCTAAACTTTAAAGGTAAGACTATAAATAGTTAGTTATAATATTTATAGGCTAGATAGTAAAGAGAGAAGTGTTTTAGTAATAGATTTAAGGCTAGGTAACACTTTTGCTCTACTAATAATAAATTCTTATCTTTACCTATAACTTTACCTAATCTACTCTTTCTAAGTAGTATTATAAACTATATTAAATATTAGTATATACTTTTAAATAGTTACTTAACCTACTCTTTCTAAGTAGTATTATAAACTATATAAAATATTAGCACTTACTATTAAATATCTATCTAATCTACTCTTTCTAAGTAGTATTATAAAATTAATCTAAATATTAGTATATACTATTAAATATTAATTTTAAAACGTACTTAATTTTATATTTTATCTCTAGCTACCTACTAGCGTAAAGTAGAAGAGACGTTTAGAAAGTACCTAATAAGTTTTTTATATCTTAGTATAGAAACTAGATACTAGGTTTACTAAAAATCTATTAAAAAAATTATCTTTTACGCTAAAATCTACTTAAAGAAATACTATTTAATTTCTTAACTAGCTATTATAGCTATAGAGTATTACTAGCTAACCTAAAGAATTTTAAAATAAGCTTACTACTTTAGCTAATCTCTACCTAAAGATAGAGGTAGCTATTATAGCTTCTAGAGATAAGCTTCTCTCTAGCGTTCTATAAAGAGCGTCTTTTAATTTTTTTTTAAATTCTATCTATAGTTTAGCTATATTAAAAGATACTTTCGCAGAGCTATAGCTATTATTAATTCTTATTTTAATATAACTTTTCTACCTTAAGGCTATTAGAAGTAGCGCTTCTAGTACTCTAAAAGAGTATTTTCTAATTATTTTTAAATTCTATATATAGTTTAGTAACACTAAAAGATACTTCTATAGAGCTATAGCTATTATTAATTTCTATTTTAATATTACTTTTCTAACTTAAGACTATTAGAAGTAGCGCTTCTAGTACTCTAAAAAGAGTATCTTTAGTTATTAGGCTACTAAAGTAGGCTTTTAACTATTAGACCTAAAGGTTACTAAACTTATAATATAAGCTAAGTATTATAGAATATTACTAACTTTAAATATTATTATAATATTTTTAGGTCTTATACTAAGCAAACTTAATACTTAATAATACTAACTAATAGTAAGGTATACCTTAAAAGGTTCTCTATTAATAGTAGATATAAAAAAGAAAAGATTTTATAAAAGTAAAGTAAAAAGGTAAACCTTAATGTTAGGTACCTCTTGCTTATACCTAACTATACCTTCTACTACTAGAAAGTACTCTAAGGTACCTTTCTATTTTCTAAACTATAAATAGTTTAGTTAGAGTATCTATATTTACTTCTACGTTTTAGTTATAATTTAAAGTCTTATACTAAGTAAACTTAACACTTAATAATACTAGCTAATAGTAAAATATACTCTAAAAGGCTTTCTATTAATAGTAGGTATAAAAAAGATAAGATTTTTATAGAAGCTAAATCTATTCTTAGATTCTAATACTAGCTTTAAGGCTAATAAAGATTATAATAAATATTTTACCTCTCTATACAAATACTAGCTTAGATAAGTACTAGTATCTATATTTAGATAATTAAATTTTAACTTATTTAATTAAAGGTGTTAAGGTTTACTACTACTTACGCTTACACGCATTATTTCTTTAGCTTTAGATTTATCTAAGAGTAGATTAGAGTAAAGAGTCTTATTACTACTTTATAAAAGTAGTAACTAATAATAATTAAGATAAATATTTTACCTTTTTATATAAACACTAGTTAGATAAGTTTCTAGTGCCTACGTTTAGATAATTAAATTTTAACTTATTTAATTAAAGATATTAAAGTTTACTACTACTTACGCTTATACGTATTATTTCTTTAGCTTTAGATCTATCTAAGAGTAGATTAGAGTAAAAAGTTCTATTACTACTCTATAAAAGTAGTAACTAATAATAATTAAGATAAATATTTTATCTCTTTATATAAACACTAGTTAGATAAGTTTCTAGTATCTATGTTTAGATAATTAAATTTTAATATATTTAATTAAAGGTATTAAGATTTACTACTACTTACGCTTACGCGCGTTCTTTTTTAGCTTTAGATCTACCTAAGAGTAGGTTAGAGTAAATTAAGCTAGCTACCTATAAGCTAATAACCTATAGAAAGTAAGCTAGAACTTACCTTTAGTTATAATACTAAGAGTTCTAGTAAAGAGTCTCTTAGAAAGAACCTAGTACCTAACCTAGAATTTAAAACTACTCTCTAATAGATTTAGTATTATAGAAGTAATAGAGAGACTAGCGTAAATATAACTAACTTCTATATTATAGTTAGATTTAACTCTAACTCTAAATATATAATTACTAGTTACCTTTTATATATAGTTCTTATAACTCTAAACCTCTCTTAGCCTTTCTAGTAGTATATTTAATAAGTTACTCTATATTAAAGTAGTAGGCGTTATAGATTAGCTCTAATTATAACTATAATTTCTTAGTTTAAATATATTAATCTTCTCTAGAGCGTAGATTAACTTTAAAACTTAACTCTTATTTATTTACTTATTACTACCTAGGTCTATAGAACTTAATAGCTAGTAGAGTAGAAGGTTACTTAACTATTATAGCTAGAGAGCTATAATTCTATAAGATACTGCTAAAAAGATATTCTCTCTAAAAGAGAGATATATCTTTTTTTTTTAGAAACCTAGAAAAGTAGTATATAAAGCTAACTATTTTAATAAGCTATTTATAGTTTTATAGTATAATTACTTATACTTAGATATATATAGCTTAATCTCTAAGATAAGTATATAACTACTAGTAGAATTAACTAGGTAATAATTATACGCTAGAGCGCTAAAGCGCTAAGGTAGTACCTCTAAAAGAGTAGACTATACTAAAGAGAAGAGTTACTAAAATAACTCTAACTATCTACTACAAAAGTACCTAGAGCGTAATTATAGTAGGTAGCCTATTTATTTACTTCTACTAAGTTCTCTAAAGCGTAGTCTACTATAAAGTCTAACTAGTGTTACTACTAGTAGTAAGCTTACTATATACACGCCTTAAGAGAAGAAAGCTTATACTACTTTATATATATAAAGCGTAGATAGATAGTAGAATAGTCTCTAAAGAGCTAGTAAAATTATTAGTAGAGCTATTAATCTATAGACTCTAAAAATAGTACTTACTTATAGAAGTAAGTAGAACTTTAGGTATTAAGCGTAAGTATAGATATAGCGCTAGAGCGCTACTTTATAATATAGGCCTTAGCCTACCTCTATAAGCCTCTAATAGTTACTAAGTTCTAGATAATACGCTAGCTAGAGTTAATATCTTTAACTACTATCTAGATAATAAGATATATAAATATAAAACTAATTTTAAGCTAGCGTAAGTAGGCTTAAGAGAAGGTAATAAAAATAAATTCTAAAATACTTTAGTTAAGATTATATATATATCTAAAGAAACCTATCTACTATAATCTATATACTAGAAGTTATTAAGAATAGCTTTTTTATTTATTAATTTTTACGCTACGTTATTTAAAATCTAAATACTACCTATAAGGTTTAATATCTAGGTAATAGATATAATAGAAATATCTAGAGTTACTTCTAAATAAAACTATCTACTACTATAAGAAGGTTACTCTCTAAGTTATACTCTAGCTATCTTAAATAGAAAGCTAGTATTAAAAATAACTTTAGCTACTTTCTCTATAGACTATCTACTATAAAAGTACCTAAGGCGTAATTATAGTAGGTAGCTTATTTATTTACCTTTACTAAGTTCTCTAAAGCGTAGTTTACTACAAAGCCTAACTAGTGTTACTACTAGTAGTAAGCCTACTATATATACGCTTTAAGAAGAGAAAGTCTATAGTATTAAGTATAAGTATAAGTATAGCGCTAGAGCGCTACTTTATAATATAGGCCTTAGTCTACCTCTATAAGCCTCTAATTATTACTAAGTTCTAGATAATATATTAAAAAAAGTAAACTCTCTAACTACTATCTAGGTATTAAAGTATATAAATATAAAACTAAAAAGTAGTATCTACTCTAAAACTATACTATAAATAACGCTAAGAAAAGAGAATAAGTAGAAAGTATAGCTAAGTAAGAGGTAATCTACTATACTAAAGTAACTAGTATAGCCTAATAGCTACTAATTTAATAAATAAGAATAATAATAGGTAGAGGCACTAGTAAAAACGCTATCTTAATCTCTAGACTAAAGTCTATTTACTTTAAACACTATCTAAAAAGTCTATTTACTAGCTAAATATTAATTTAAGTTACTTTATAAAAATATTTAGTCTATAGTAAAGTATAAAAGAGTTACTTCTAAGGTATATTTAGCTAGTTTAGTGTCTAAAACGTCTATCTACTAGCTAAATATTAATTTAAGTTACCTTATAAAAATATTTAGCTAGTAGTAAAGTATAAAAGAGTTACCTTTAAGGCGCATTTAGCTAGTTTAGTACTTTAGATCTAATTACCTACTAGTGTAAATATTAATTTAAGTTATCTTATAAAAATAATTATACTATAGCTTAAAAGAGTTACTCTCTATAAATCTTACCTATCTAATACTAGTCTAGTTAGGTAGATAGCTAGATTCTAAGAACTCTAACTACTCTTCTTAAATTTATACTACTTAAATATAGATAGTAATAGCTACTATAAAAGAACTATATAATACCTTTAGTAGAATAAGTAAGCTCTTCTACTAATAGAGTAATTTCTTCTCTCTAGCCTAAGCTAAGTATTAAAAGTACTTAAAAGTATATTCTAGCTAAAGCTAAGTAATTAAGGCTAGATAATAAAATAGTTTCTAGTATTACCTAGCACTAGCTCTTTAAACTTTTACTACTCTTAGAGGTTATTAATAAGTACTTAAAAGTAATATCTTCTAGCGCCTATTTAGCTCTTATAATAGTTCTCTAGGTTTAATTTAATTTAGTTTACTTAGAGAGGTAGGCTACTTATATACTAGCTACTACTACTATAACTATAAACTTACTACTAAACTTAAAGATATCTATCTCTACGCCTAAAATAGTTATCTCTATTCTCTAAATAGTTATCTCTATACTCTAAATAGTTATCTCTATACTCTAAATAGTTAGTAGAATATACTAGTACGCCTATATTTAGTTTCTAGTATTACCTAGTACTAGCTTTTTAAACTTTTACTTCTCTTAGAAGTTATTAATAAGTAGCTAAAAGTAATACCTTTTAGCGCCTAAATAGCTTTTTTAACAGCTCTTTAGATTTAATCTAATTTAGTTTACTTAGAGAGGTAGGCTATCTATATACTAGCTATAGCTACTATAACTATAAATCTACTACTAAATTTAAAGATATTATTATAAGCTACTTTAGAGAGTAGAAGAATAAAAGAGTATAAACGCTTCTAAGATAACCTAGTAATAAGTAAAAGATATAAGAAGTAATCTTTAGGTATAGTAGTTAACTAAAGATACTTACTAACTACTATCTAAATTATCTTTATATATTTTACCTCTAGAAGCTTTAAGCTATAAAATTTTAGATATTTCTTTCTATACTTTTAGATAGAGTAGCTATCTAAAGGTATCTATAAAGCTACTAGCTATACTTTTAGATAAAGTAACTATCTAAAAATACTTATAAAGCTATAAGCTACTTAATTATTATTTTATTAGTAAAGTATATAAGTAGTGTAAGCTTTAGGTAGAGTAGGTATTAAGATACCTAAAACTACTATCTAAGTTACTATTTTACGTTTCTATAGATAGAGGCCTTAAGCTACTTTAGGTAGAGAGGTAGTCTAAAAGTACTTATAAAGCTATCTATATCTAAATATATAACTATTTTTACTTAGCCTTAGTTAGTCTATCTATTATCTAAACTAACTTTAGCTCTTAGTATTTACTACGTTTATTTTATATTAGTTCTAGTTATACTAGCTAACTCTATTACCTCTTATATAGTATAGAAATATTATTTAGCTTAATTTTTATATTCTAGAGTTAAAGTAGTAGAAAAGAGCTTAAAGGTATAGTTTTTTATATAAGAAACTATATAGATATATATAGGCTTATATAAACTATAAACTAGATCTAAAAGAAATAAAGTCTAGTAGCTTTAGCGTATAAAGTAATTACGTATCTAAAAGAAGTTAAAAAAGTATAAAGAAAAGGTAGAGTCTAGTAGCTTTAGGTAGATTTTACTAAGTTAAATAGTATAGTCTAGTAGCTTTAGTAAAGTCTAGTAGTTTTAGCTAGAGTTAAGTAAGTATAATACTAGAGTCTAGTAGCTTTAGCTAGATTTATAATCTATAAGTATTAGTTTAGTAATAATAAGTATAGTAAATATAAAATATATACTAAATATAATAAATATAATAAATATAATAGATAAAATAAATATAATAAGTATACTAAAAATAATAAATATAATAAATAAAATAAATATAATAAGTATACTAAATAAAATAAATATAATAAATATAAAAAATAAAAAGAATATTATAAATATAATAAATACACTAACTTTATTACACAAAGAATTAGAGTTAAATTCTTTACTTTCGCTAACAAATCGCTAGCGCCCGCACTAGCTATCTACTGCGTTTCTTTATTCTTTACAGCTATAATTATTTACACTTAACTATTAAAATATATCTCTAGATTTTAACAGCAGTATCGCGATTGCATACACTCTCTTTCTTAATACTTACTACGCTCTGTACACTATTATGTATTATTATTAGAGTTACGCTAATATAGAGAGTTAAAGTTCGCGTATAACTCTAAGTAGGCTATACAGGCGTCTTACAGCGTATTAAGAACACTAAGTCTATATATATTGCCTTTCTACCTGCTCTTTAGTGTTAGTACTTCTGCATCTACTTTGTAATAGGTAGGCTTACTATATAATACCTAGCGCTTCTATTCGCTAATTGCTAGTCTTAGTATTATTATTGCTACAGCGCACGCTCGCGTTACGCCTACTACCTACTATAGTAAGCCTATACTAGGCATTATAGGTTGCCTCTACCTACTTAAGGTATACCTTATCTTAGCGTAATAAATTAACGCTTGCAATACTTTACAGTTTACCTATATACAGAGCATCTATTATTTTTCTTATTAACGCTACTACATTAAATGCGCAAGTTTTATTTTTTAGGTCTATATAATGCTACATAGGTTACTCTATTTATATTATTATAACGCTTACGCTAGTTACCTTATTTACGCTCTTACTACGCCTACGCTATTACCTTGCTTAAGCTTTAGAGCTATTCTTACTAGTTACCTAACCTATACTTTCGCGACGCCTATAGAGTCTACGTTCTTCTAGTTTCTACTTCGCTAGCGCTAGTTATCTAACCTCTATTACTACGTTATTGCGCACGTTACTATATCTTCTTTACTTTATTTTAACTACGCGTTTTTCTGCCTACATTATTATAGTGTACACATAAATACCTTATTTATATTACCTAACACTAGCCTAACCTAGCGCGCAAGATTAGAGAACGCTAATAGTCTTACTAAGATAATTATGTTACGTCTTACTCTATAGAAGACTAAGAGTAAGCACACTATATTTCTAGAGAATAACTTAATCTACCGCGATAGAGTATTAGAAGAATAATATATATAGTTCTTTCTTATAAGTTATCTTAACTACGTAGATTATTATACCTATTTTGTCTAACTACATACGCAGAGTACTTTTACACTATCTTACCTAATTTCTAATTTCTAATTGCGCTCTTCTCTACAGTTAGCTTATACTTCTACTATGCTTATTCTTTAACTCTGCTTAGCCCTTATTAAACGTTAAATTCTATTTAGTTACTAATCTTCTTTACTAAGGCTTACTAGAACAAACAAATCTAGCAACAACAGTTCTCGCTAGAGTTTAGTAGTCTAATTATTGTATTCTAAGGCGCCTGCACCTATATTCTTCTCGTCTTTCTCCTCTAAACTGTTATTCTTATTCTCGCTCTTATCTATCTTATAGATCTTACTATAAGCTACACTTATTACTGTTTTAATACTTAGTATAGCCTTTCTAGTAATTAGTACCTCTTTAATGCTCTCTAGGCCTAGCTACTCTTCTAACGCTTAACTAGCTTTATATACGTTAGGCTTTTTCTTTCTTACTAGCTAAAGAAATAGGTCTAACTCGCCTACGCGCAACACGCGTTTAAACTATTAGTTTAACATTTTCTTATATAGAATAAGAAGTAAACTACTCTAACCTAAGTTCTACATAATTATGTGCTACTACGTCGCTAGTTTAAGTCTCGCGCAGAATGCCTTATAGTCTACTCTAGATAGTAAATAGTAGACTAGCTAAATAAGTTCTGTAATAGCTTTACTCTACACTTAGCCTTTACTATAATAGTTGCGTGTAACGTCTCTACTAGCGCGCTTATCTTCTAGTTAGATCTACTCTATTTTACGCACGTACGCCTGCCTAAGTAATACTATTACCTATTATGCGCTAATATAGATAGCTACTATTACTATCTTATACTTTGTATATATATTCTACGCAAAGCAAAAGTCTTAGTTTACCTTATCTTCTAGCAAACCTCTAGACAATATAGCTATAACTATCTAGAATTACTTAAGACTCTAATAATTACTAGATTATCTAACAAATAGAGTACCTTATTAGCGCTAGTTTTAAAGAAACTATTAGGCATTATACTATAAACTAGCGTTGCTAAACTAGCGCGCCTTTACTAAAAACAAAGTTGCTTTAGCGTATAGCGTATTTATAGACGTATAAAACACTCTATTAGTGTCTACCTTTCTACTAATTAGCTACGCGATTGTTGTTTTGTCTCTCTTTGCTATATTATTATAGGCTTCTTACTTCTTCTATAGTACGTCTACTACAGGCGCCTACAGCTCTATTAGATAATATTGCTTTATTTGCAGGTCTTGCTAGATCGCTATTCGGGTTAGGGTTAGGGTTAGGGTTAGGGTTAGGGTTAGGGTTAGGGTTAGGGTTAGGGTTAGGG